>NW_006922647.1:22394-23799 GCF_000298275.1 Orycteropus afer afer
AGCAACCTAATGCACAGCAGAACAAAATACTGCCTGGTATTGTGCCAGCCTCACTATCCCTGCTATACCTGAGACCATCATTGCAGTCACTGTGTCAATCCATCTCATTGAGAGCCTTCCCCTTCTTCGTTCACCCTCCACTTTACCAAGCATGATATCCTTCTCCAGGGAATGGTTCCTTCTGACAACATGACCAAAGTAAGTAAGACGAAGTCTGACCATTCTTGCTTCCAAGGAGCATTCTGGCTGCACTTCTTCCAGGACAGATTTGTCAATCCTTTTAGCAGACCATAGTATTCTTAGCATTCCTCTTCAACACCACAATTCAAAAGCATCTACTCTTCTTTGGTCTTCTTCATTCATTGTCCAGCTCTCATATGTAAAAGAGGTGATTGCAAATACCATAGTTTGGGTTAGGCACACCTAGTCTCCAAGGAGACATCTTGAAAGAGGTCTTTTGCAGCAGATTTGCCCAATGCAATATGTCGTCTGATATCTTGACTCCTGCTTCTATTGATGTTGATTGTAGAACTAGAATACATATAATGTTATAAAACCAAATTCACTGCCATAGAGTTGATGTTGACTTAAGCTACCCCTCTTGGTTTCCCGAGGCTGTAAATCATTACGGAAGTAGATTGTCCCATCTTCCTTCTGAGGAGCTGTTGGAGGGTTTGAACCTCTGATCTTCTGGTTAGCAGCCAAATGTCTTATTTACTATATGGTGTTAGAACTTCTTAGAAATCTTAGAAGAAATAGAAAAGAGAAAAAAAAAAAAAAAAGAATTTGTTGGAAGGAAGGAAATGTTTGCTAACCCATAGCAATGATATATGACTCTTGAATTTATACTTTTCCTTTTTATTGCATTTGTCATCATCTTAGTATAGGTCTGGATCATCAATCATTTAGCTTAGAGCCCAGCACCTGACACCCCCTTATCTGTTTCTTAACTCGAATCAGTCTATTCACTCTGCTCATTGTCTATTGTCTAAATTACCAAATTATATCACATAATTCTTCTACCTGGAAACCAATATGAATACCTCAGCCTCTTTAGGATCAAGTTTAATATGGCTCTTTACAGCTTGACCCTGATAAACCCTTCTAGTCTTTACTTTCTTACTTTCATCCCAGTTACTCTCTTTTGTACCCATAGCTAACTATAAGCTGAAGGTTTTGAAGCTTAGGAGTTTCATTTCATTTTGTTCTTGCTGTTTGGAGTGTTCAAAACAACAGAATTAATTTCTAGAAGATATCCACTTTCAAAGAAAATATAGTATAAATCCATTTTCAAAGAGAATGATTATCTTCAAATACCAAATTTAATTGTCCAGGCATAGTTACCGTGCCAACTTGATTGCCTGAGGGAGAGCCTTCTGAAGTTTTATGTTATGAAGTCTGCATT
>NW_006922647.1:26559-27746 GCF_000298275.1 Orycteropus afer afer
GGGGGGGGTTACTGGGCAGGGAGGGGAGGAAACTGGGTAGTGTTGGACATGGTAAATGGGGAGTGAAACTAAAGGTACACATAACATTGAATGTAAAACAAACTCTTAAAGTTAAAAAAAAAACAGAAAAAGGGAATACTGCAGGAAGGTTATGTGTCATGTGTTATATCCTTTCACCATACTTATTTAATGTGTATGGGGAGTAAATAATCTGAGAACTATAACATCCGGATTGGAGGAAGTTTTATTAGCAGATTGTGACATGGAGATGACACAACTTTACCTCCTGAAAAGCGAAGAGGCCTGAAAACACTTACTAATGAAGACCAAAGAGTACAGACTTCAGTAAGGATTACACCTCAACATAACGGAGACAAAATTCCTCACAACTGGACTGATAAGTGATAGTACGATAGATACTTGTATATATAGATATATATGATAGAGAAAAGGAGTGAATTTCTCAAAGGTTTCATTTTACTTGGATCCACAATCAACTCCAAAAGAAGCAGCAGTCAAGAAGAAATGACATATTGCATTGGGCAAATTTGCTACAAAAGCGTTCTTTAATGTGTTCAAAAGCAAAGATGTCACTTTGAGGACTGAGGTGCGCCTGATCTAAGCTATGGTATTTTCAATCACCTCATATGCATGGAAAAGCTGTACAACAAATAAGAAGACTGAAGAATCACCGCCTTTGAATTATGGTGTTGGAGAAGAATATCAAATATACATTGGCCTGCCAGATGAACAAATGAATCTGTGTTGGCCGTCAGCCAGAATGCCCCTTAGCAGCGAGGATGGCAAGACTTTGTGTTATGTACTTTGGACATGCTCTCAAGAGGGAATAATCCCTGGAGAAGGATATCATGCTTAGTAAAGGAGAGGGTCAGTGAGAAAGGGGAAGACCCTCAAGGAGATGAATTGACACAGTAGCTATAATAATGGGTTCAAGCTTAACAATGATTGTGAGGATGCCAGAGGACTGGGCAGAGTTTTGTTTTGTTGTACTTAGGGTTGTATGAGTCAGAACTGACTAGATGCTACCTTACAACAACAAGGAACATATGATTCCAAATAAGCAATATCTTCCTTCTTCATTCACCTGTTCTTATTTTAGTATAAATTAAAAATAGCCCTGAGATAGATACATTAATGGAGTTTTGTTATACATTCAGGACAAGAAG
>NW_006922647.1:28476-40309 GCF_000298275.1 Orycteropus afer afer
AAATGTGATTTTTCTTCCCTAGGCCATTAATTTACTAATGTTCAATGTGGATAGTATCCAAAGTTCCCAACTGTAATATTACCTGACAAACTATTTTGCAAAAAATCTGGCAGCACACAATCTTTAAGACCAAGTGTCTTTGAGTCATGACTCTTCTTTATCACTTTCTAATGATAAGTCACTTTAACATTTTTGAGCCTCAGGTTCTTAACAGTCTAGAATGAGTGAATGAATAAATGAAAAAAGGAATACATAATCTGAAAGAGAAAATGGCTCTCCACAGTGAAATAAACATATGCGCACCATTTATGTCATTTGCATATAAACTCTCAATCGCTCTTCCCCAACGATAAAGGCATTCTATCATAAAGAGATTGATATTCATTTTAATAACAATGGTTGTGAATTTTTATACTGACTATATTTTGCCTGTTACATGTTATCATTAATTAAATATGAATCTCAGGTCCCTACAATATGATCCTATTTGCTTTAACCCATACTTCAAAATTTATTAGATTTTTCCATTAATAATAGATTAGAGTCATATCCTAGGATCTCGGTGTGAAGAACATTTAATTAAGCCATGTGTATAACATAATTTCTACTTCAATATATACAGAAACAGAGAAAACTTTGATGGCCTTCTCATACCCTTGCTGTATTCAAATCACCTAGATTTATGGTCCAGATCATGATCAGATTACAAATTTCATTTAGTGCACTTATTAAAACTGACTCTCTATCACTCACCCTTTTCTCAGATCCCCATGCTTACATTTAACATGGACGCTTTCATAGACTCTGATCCATTCCAGTTCTTGAATGATGCCTCCTTCCCACCACTTGTGGAGCCATTCAGCCCAAAGATTTACATGTTTAGGAGATTCCCAGCTTGCTTACAGAGCCCCAGGGAGAGCATTCTTTGCCCAATTCATCCCCATGATGTTTCCTCATTTATAATAAGTGGAAATTTCCTCAATTAGGATTTCTGCTTTGATCAGAGCCCTTCAATGTATCAGTGTATGCCAATCTGCTTAGCTGGTGGACTTGAAGCATTTTCTGGTATTTATTTATTTCTTTATCACTTATCAAGTTCATTTTTTTTTCTTTTTATAGCACTATATATCCTTTTCTCTCTCTTTTAAAGCATTACACAGGGTCAGATCTTTTATTTTGTCATCTCTGCAGGTTTTTTTTTTTTTATGACATTGGTGCGTAAGACAATAAAAGAAGTTTTGCTGCACTCTGACACTTGATCCACAATTTAGCATTTAATGTCTCTCAGATCTACTTAATTGTCTTTTCTGTTTCTTTCATTATCAGTATACCTCAAATTAAATTCATGGATTCATTTTCCAAGCCTTTAACATTTGTATGGTACATTATATGCCTCCCTGTCAATAATATGCTACACAGTAAACCTGGATAATATTAAAGTATATTTTAGAGATAATTCGCTGTGTGATATTGGCAACTTACTGGATTTTACTCACTCCCACTATTTTTTCATCCATAAACTGGTGCTAATAACACCTATGACAGAGAATCCAGGTGAGGGACAATGAAACTGGTGTAGTAGTTAAGGTTGTGAGTCAACTTGGCTGGGCCTGGTTTAGAGTAGCTGGGAAGCTGAATGTAGTTATTCCCCATGGTGAAATTGGTGATTAATTCCATAGTAGAATCTGTAGGAGCAGCTGAGTACCTGATTTAGGGATGTGGGCTGCTCCCAGTGTATGTAAAAAAAAAAAAAAAGAAAGAAAAAGAAAAACTTATTGCCGTTGAGTCGATTCTGACTCATAGCACCCCCTTCAGGTTTCTGAAGCGATATATTTTATGGAAGTAAATTGCCCACTCTTCCTTCTGGGGAGTGGCTGGTGGGTTTGAACAGAAAACTTTTTGGTTAGCGGTCAAATGCCTTAGGCATTATAACACCAGCACTCCCTTTGCTTCCAGTATCTAGGAAACAACTTTGAGGAATATCCCCAGCTTTTGGCACACTTGAACCCTGCATGTAGCTGAGTCATTGTTCAGCAGCCTGCCATGTTGTCTGTGGATCTTGGGTCTCTTAATATATTTGAATCAGTGGCCTGCCATGTGGTTTGGTAATATCAGGACAATGCCTTTTTACTTGTCCACCTTGGGTTTCTCAGTTGCAGCAGCCAGCAGCTGCCTGAGTGAAGAGATACCTCTAGCTTTAGTGGGCCAGAAAAGCAAGAGACAATTTTTTGTCGTTTGGAATATTCTGGAAAATGATTGACATTAACTTTCTGTCTCTCCTATCTCTTAATTAAATCAATAAGGGCTCTGCTTAGACTTTGCTCTTCATAGATATTTCTAGTTGCTAGAATTTCTGTTTGTATTGTTTCCTTTTAATTTTTCTGTATCCTATGTTACACTATTGCAAAAATTCTTATATGTAATGGGCCTTTATTGCAATACATAACAAAATAGAGAACAAAGTAATTAATTGGGCAGTGAGCACACGTACGAATATAACCAAAACTTGGCAATGAATTACTGTGAAAACTAAACTCCTCTATCTCTTTTACTCACTTAAGCTTCATTCATTTATTTTAACTTCAGAGAATTCTGTAGCAACAACAAAATGTCAAAAGATAGCATGCTTCTTTAAAAGAAAAAAAAAATTATTGACTTTGTTGTTATTGTTGAGAATATGCAAAGCAAAACATACACCAATTCAGGAATCTACCTATACATTTCACCGACATTGATTACATTTCAGAGTTGTTCAACCATTCTCATTCTCCTTTTCTGAGTTGTTTCTCCTCCACTAACATAAACTCATTGAAGCTTAAGCTTCCTATCTATTTTTCAACTTGCTGTTGTCAATTTTATCCCATATAAATAGATCTTGAAAGAGCACAGTGCTCAAAGCAGACATTCCTTACTAGTTAAGCTAAACTATTGTTTGGTTTTAAGAGCACTTCAGGGAATATTTTTGGTTGCTGTCATGCTTCTTTTAATGGTTATCTAAAGAACAGGCTGCTAGCCACACTCATAATATCCTTTTATAGAATGTGTGTTGCTTTTTATCCTACAGTAAACCAGTTGCCATCAAGTCAACTTTGACTCATGGCAAGCCCATGAGTGTCAAAATAGAATTGTGCTCCATATTGTTATCAATGGCCTTTCTTTTGAGGTGTTACAGGTGAACTGAAACCTCCAGTTTTTGTTAGCACCTGGGTGATTTAAACATTTTCACCACTTAGGGACTCTTTTCATACACAGACATAAGTAATGCAGTGAGTCTTAGAGAATTACATTGTTTGAGTGTTACATTGCATACATTTGTTGTTAAATTATCACATTTTGGCAGATGCAAGTTGTCAAAAATAATAGAAATAAATTGACTATTCTAGTGGTGTTGGAGGAAATTTGTACATAAGAGAGGGATAAGTAATCTTTTTAATAAAGATGTGTCTGAGTTCATCCCATTTCATCATTTACAGAACCAGCTGTGCTCCTCCCTAGGTCTTCTGTATAATTGAATGGGTGAGCTGCATACTGAAGCAGCTGAATTTGTGCATGATTTTCTGATTAATCTGCATTTTTCATAACTTTAATTTCCAAAGGTAGGTACTCTTCTAATCAAACTGAGTTTTTAACTGATCATAATAACGTGTTCTGAAGACCTGTACATAGTCTTTTATTGTACACTTTTTCTCAAATTTCCAGCCAACCACTTTTGATTTTTGTTACCTTAAACACTGAAAGTATTCCCTCCATGAAAATAATAAATCACCCACTACATACAGTTATGTCCATACTCATTCTTTACAAATTATAATATATTACATAATACAGTGTAAATCAAGGGATGTGAAATATGAAACATTCATTTGTTCAGAAAGGATAATCTTTGGTTCAAATTGTTCCTATCCCACACCCCCTCCTCAAGGAATATGAATGCTACAGAGTAGAAATAGCACAAAGTTTGGCATCAGATCAATCCTTCCATCCCTATTTTATAGGATTATTCCAAAACACATCCATTAAAAATGCTTATGTCTTTGAATTGGAGGTCGGTGATGAATTATTAAGAGTTAAGTTTCGAATATATATTTTCCAAAATATCTAATTGATCTAATTGTCATTCCATTGATCAGTGCACATTTAGTCCAGTCATTTTTATCCCCTTCACCAGCCTCCAAAGGCTTTTTGTTTATCTCTTGGTATTTACAAAACTGATATAAAATACCAACAAAACCCCCATTCGTGAATGATTTAATTACATGTTCTAAAATATTTTTGCAGAAATACTAAGCAGTCTAGGTTTCTACCTATGAAATATCACCTGTGATTCCACCACCTACAAAATTACTGTATTAACAATTTGGTTTATGTATTGTCATCCTGTTGCTGTTGTTGTTAGGAGCTTTGGAGTTGTCTCCGACTTGTAACAACCCTATGAACAACAGAACAGAACACTACCTGGTCCTGTGCCAGCCTCACAATCCTTGCTATACCTGAGCCCATTGTTGCAGCCACTGTGTAGATCCATCTCGTTGAGGGGTTGAGGGCCTTCCTCTTTTTTGCTGACCTTCTCCTTTACCAAGTATGATATCCTTCTCTTGGAAATGGTCCCTTTTGACAACATGACCAAGGTAAGTGAGACAAAGTCCAGCCATTCTCACTTCCAAGGTCATTCTGGCTGCACATCTTTGTTAGTTCTTCTGGCAGTCCAGGGTACTTTCAGTACTCTTCACTAACACCACAACTCAAAAGCATCATCTCTTCACTACTATTCATAAGGTTTTCACTGGACAATTCTTTGAGATGTAGATGGCCCCCTCTTTCTCCAAGTCTGTCTTAGTCTGGAAGATCTGCTTGTTGTTCTGTTTGAATGACTGTTTCTCAGTCTATTTACAGGTTCTGCATATGCATAATGAAGTAATCTGGAACTCCCATCTTCACAATGTTATCCATAATTTGTTATGATCCACACAGTGGAATACCTTTGCAGAGTAAATAAAACACAGGTAAACATCTTTCTGGTATTCTTGTCTTTCAGCCAAGAATAATCTGACATCAAAAATGATGTCACTCATTCTATGTCCTTTTCTGAATCTGACTTGAATTTCTTTTCTGTTAAGTTCCCTGTTGATGTACTGTTGCAACCATATTTTAATTATCTTCAGCAAAATTTTACTTGCATGTGATATTACTGATATTATTTGATAATTTTCACATCCCATTGGATCATCCTTGGTTGGAAAGGACACAAATATGGATCTCTTCCAGTAATGATAGTACTTTATCATTATTTAATGAATAATTCTTATGTTCCACCAGTCTTCTATTTTTTGTTACTATATAATTTTTTGCATTAAGGATCATTTATTTTAAAAAAGAAAATTCCAAAGTGAAAAAAAATTGATCAATGCATTAGAGAATTTTATTAATCCTTAAATTGTGTCAAAAATATATTTATCAAATTATTTTTACAATAGTGTGGTACAACGAATCATTTTCATATGGCCTTTCTAACCACGGTCTTGTAACTCTCACAAGATTATGAGCTGGGATTACACAAATTGATTAATTTATGGTCTTTCAAGGGGATTGATCAATCTGTGGTTTGCTGGGAGGACTATGCTATGAAATTGATGAATAGGTTTAAATGATGGCCAATCTCACAGAGGTTCAGGTGACCCATACTACTATCAAGGAGAGTCTTGAACACAGCAAGGCCTTTAGACTAAGAACCCAGGTTCTTGTGCTGAGAATCATGTAGACCAAGGGGAAAGAGATGTAACACTAAATACAATGCAAAATGGTGAGAGACAGTGGCAGTGGCCTTGCCATCCCATAGAGCAAGGCAGCTGCAGTGAGCTTGTAGGCCCTCAGAGAGAAAGCTGAGCACCTTTGGGCAAGATGCTTGCCACTGGAGCTAAAAGAGCTATAACACTTGTCCATGTAAGGCAGAAGCCTGAGTGTGCCCCATGCAGGTATTGCCTTGGAGGATTCTGTATAGAGGTCTTACTACAGCCCAGATGCCTCTGGGCAGGAGGCTTGCCAGTGCAGCTAAAAGAGCTGTACCACTTGTCCATGCAGAGCAAGAGAACCTTGCAGGCTCATGTAGCATGGCAGGAACCAGCAGCAAAACTTAGAAGGTCCCAGCAGCAGAGGCTCAGAAGATCCTGTGCGAGAATCTTCCCACTGGTGAGGTAAGACCCAACAAGGCCCAGGAGTGACCAAATGGGTGGCCCTGGTGATGTGAATATAGCATCTAACCTGAATCAGGCTGACCTCAGAAACTGAAGAACGTGCAGGGGTAATTTTGTGAAAAGTAAGCATTTCCCCTGTGAAAATCTGTGGTTATTTTTTATTGTTTATTTTCTATGAATAATAATAATGACTTTTATTTTGCTAGCACTGTGTAAGGGTCTTGTGTGTCCAGCTCTATTACAGATGAATGTACCACCATAGGATGGTTGATGACAGTTAAGTATATGTGTATCATCCCTAGGGGTCTTGTGGCTGCCTTGAGGTTTGATGCACGGCCTATATGTGTATGCAGTGCAGATAGACAAACATGAGAATCCTAAGTAACATTCTAAGAAACAGAGTGACTCTATTTCATTATGCTCCAACCAATAGTGAACATATATGTTGTCTCTTTTTGTTTGACTAGCAAAAGTGGTAAGGAAGGTACTATGTAGATATATATATGACTGAAAAAGATTGTTAATACATAACTAAGTTCCTTATAAACTAAGTGGACCATAATAATCACAATAAACACTTATCATTTAGTGTATGTGTGTACGTGTGTGTGTCTCAGGGAAACCAGTATAATAATGATAACAGATAAGGTATATTGAGCTTGTTATCATGTCCAAATCACTGTTAAGTGCTTCACATTGGTAGTTCACTTAATACTCACATCAACCTTATGAAGCAAGTACTATTTTTTGTGTTTTCCCTCATGTGCTAGATGTGGATAATGAGGTCCAAGACTCAAGGGAATTAAGTAATGACCTAATGTCATTTGCAAGTGGTAGTTTGTGATAAACATTATTAGCCCAGTTTACACATAATGAAACTGTAGTCAAAATTCACAGCCAGTTCTTCCTATTATAAAGGACATGCTCTTTTCATTTTGCTGAACTGCTACAATCCTCATTGAGTTCTTATGCTTCTAAATATCCATATTAGTTTTAATGTATACCACACCAAATATTGTCTGTTATCTTTCTCACTTCTCCCATCTATACTGATTGTGCTTGAGGAACAGAATCATTTTATTCATTCATTATTTTCCCATAATGTTTAGCTCAACCATCAACTCTAAAATAACACTGATATGCATCTTACATACAGTTTTAATTAGGACTATATAGATAATAAATATTAAATCTCCTAGCACATAGCAACTATTTCATAATTGATGGTTAAATCTAAATCTCTAATGTAATTGATTTCCTTATCTCTTTTCTTAGATTATTATGTATGAGAAATCATTTAAGAAATGTGAGTTGGATATAATTTTATGTACATTAACAAATAAAAAAATAACAACTTGAGCTAAGCTATTTTTCTTAACAATGTATGGTTAACAAATGGTGGGAGATACATTGAGCTTCCAGGAGATGCACTTGGAAGATTAACATGGTGGTCCTACTGTCTTTCACATCATTTCATGGCATCTCAAATGTAGGAGATACTTTGAACAAGACTGAATTAGCCATTGCATGAACCCATTTTACCACGGCTTTAAGAGGTGGCTCTTCTGGTTTGTCATAAACATTTTTAAAGTCAAGGACAAATGGGCCACTATTAGTTTCAAGAGAATTCACTCCACTGGGCATACATGTAATTTCTTTTCTCTAGGTTTATATCAAGTTTTTCTACATCTTTCATTCTGCCATCTCAGGACAATCTTTCAGAAACAACTGTTAACTCTAGTCCTTCTTCCCCACTGGCAGCCATTTAAACATTTAAGATATTGAGATATGATTAGACATTTGAGTCATTGATAACATTTTTGTGTCTAGAACTGTCTAATAGAAGCCAGTTTTGTTGTTATTGTTAAGTACCATTCAGTTGATTCTGACAGATACCAACCCTTTGTAAAACAGAATGAAGCACTGTCTGGTCCTGCATCATCTTCATTATGGTTGGTATATTGGAGCACATTTTTGCAGCCATTGTGTCCATCCAGCTTATTGAGGCTTTACCTTTTTTTTTTTTTTTTTTTGCAGACCCCTTACTTGACCAAGAATAATGTCCTTCTCCCCATGCTGATTACTGTGGACAATATTTCCAAAGTACTTGAGACAAAAATGTCTCCATCTTCATATCCAAGGAGCATTCTGGCTGTACTTCTAAGAATTCTTTGTTCTTCTGGAAGTTAATGGTCCCTTCAATATTTTTAGCCAACAAATAACAATTGGTAGTTCTCAAGCTAAAAGAACTAAAGAAAAAGTTTAAACCTCAAGTTGCAATATTGAAAGATTCTATGGGCAAAATATTGAATGATGCAGGAAACATCAAAATAAGATGGAAGGAATACACAGAGTCACTGTACCAAAAAGAATTGGTTGAAGGTGGCATATGATCATCCATTTCAGGAGGTGGCATATGATCAGGAACCAATGATGTTGAAGGAAGAAGTCAAAGCTACACTGAGGGAAGTGGTGAAAAACAAGTTTCCAAGAATTAACAGAATACCCATTGAGATGTTGCAACAAATGGATGCCGTACTGGAGGCACTCACTCGGTTATGCCAAAAATTTGGAAGAGAGATATTTGGCCAACTGATTGGAAGAGATCCATATTTGTACCCATTCCAAAGAAAGGTGATCTCACAGAATGTGGAAAATTATCAAACAATACCATTAATATTGCATGCAAGTAAAATTTTACTGAAGATAATTCAAACATGGTTGCAGCAGTATATTGACAGAGAACTTCCAGAAATTCAAGCTGGACTCAGAAGAGGATGTGGAATGAGGAATATCATTGCTGATGTCAGATGGATCTTGGCTCAAAGCAAAGAATAACAAAAATGTTTACTTGTGTTTTATGGACTACGCAAAAGCATTTTCATGTGGATCGTAAGAAATTATGGATAACATTGGGAAGAATGGGAATTCCAGAACACTTGATTGTACTCATGAGGAACTTGCACATAGTCCAGGAGGCTATTGTTGGAATAGAAGAAAGGGACACTACATGGTTTAAAATCAAGAAAGAAGTGTGTCAGGGTTGTATCCTTTCACCATACTTACTCAATTTGTATGCTGAGCAAATAATCTGAAGAGGTGAACTATATGAAGAAAAACGTGGCATCAAGATTGGAGAGAGGCTCATTAACAACCTGCAATATGCGGATGACACAACTTTGCTTGATGAAAGTGAGGATGACTTGAAGCACTTACTGATGAAGACTGAAGATTACAGTCTGCAGTATGGATTAGATATCAATATAAAGAAAAATCCTCAAAACTGGACCAATAAGCAGCATCATGATTAACAGAGAAAGGACTGAAGTTGTCAAAGACTTCATGTTGGTTGGTTCTACACCAATGGAAGCAGCAGTCTTGATATCAGATGCCATATTACACTGGACAAATAGGCTGTGAAGGACCTCTTTCAAGCGCTGAAGAGCAAAGATATCTCCTTGAAGATGAAGGTGTGCCTCACACAAACCATGGTATTTTCAATCACCTCACGTGCATGTGAGAGCTGGACAATGAATAAGGAAGACCAAAGAAGAGTGGATGCTTTTGAGTTGTGGTGTTGGCAAAGAATCCTGAAAGTATCATGGACTGATAAAGAACTAACAAATCTGTTCTGAAAGAAATGCACCCAGAATGTTCCTTGGAAGTGAAAATGGCCAGACGTTGTCTCACCTACTTTCGTCAGGTTGTAAGAAGGTACCATTCCCTGGAGAAGGATATCATGCTTGGTAAAGTGGAGCATCAATGAAAAAGGAGAAGGCCTTCAGTAAGATAAATTGACACAGCAGCTTCAAGGATGGGCTCAGGTACGGCAGGGATCATGGGGCTGCCACAAGATCTGGCAGTGTTTTGTTCAGGTGTACATAGGGTCACTATGAGTCAGAGCCAACTCAATGGCACCTAACAGCAATAAGAACATAATTGAAAGATATTCATCCTTCCTCAGTCTTCCTTATTCATTGTCCAGCTTTTGCATATCTCTGAGGTAATGGAAAGAACCACAGCTTGGATCAGACACACTTTAGTCCTTAAAGTGACATATTTCCTTTTTAACATGTTAAAAATTTCTTTTGCAGGAGATTTGCCCAATAAAATATGGCATTTGTTTTCTTGACTACTGCTTCCATGGGAATTGGTAGTGGATTCATGTAAAATGAAATATTTGACAAATTCAGTCTTTCCTCCACTTATCATGATATTACTTATTGGTTCAGTTATGAAAATAGTTTTCTTTATTTGGAGGTGTAATCCATACTGAAGGCTGTAGTATTTTATCTTCATCAGTAAATCCTTCAAGTCTTCTTCATTTTCAGCAAACAAAGTTTTGTTATCTGCATATTGCAGGTTTTAATGAGTCTTTCTCCAGTCCTATGCCATGTTCTTCTTCATATGGTTAAGCTTCTCAGATTATTTGCTCAGCATACAGATTGAATAAGTATGGTGAAAGGATAAAAACCTGATGTAGCCTTTCTTGATTTTTGTTACACACAGTATCCCCTTGTTCTGTTTGATCCTTGGTGGATGTACTGGTTCAGTATGAACACAATTAAGTGTTCTGGAATTTTTATTCTTTGCAATGTTATCCATAACATCTAATCCTTTTGCATAGTCAATAAAACACAGACACACATTCTTCTGGTATATCCTGCTTTCAGCAAATCTCTCTGACATCAGCAGCGATATCCCTCTTTCCACTTTCTCTTGAATCTGCTAGACTTTATGGCATTTACCTTTCAATGTAATGCTACAAACTTTTTGAATTATCTTCAGCAAAAATTTACTTGTATGTACTATTAATGATATTAATTGATAATTTCCATTTTTTGTTAAGTCACCATTTTTTGGAATGGGCACAAATACAGATCTCTTTCAGTAGGTTGGCCATGTACATGCCTTACACATTTCTTAACATAGATCAGTGGGTATTTCCAGTGTTGGATCCATTTGTTGAAACATCTCAATTGGTATTCCATCAATTCCTGGAGCCTTGTTTTTGGCCAAAGTTGTCAGTGCATATTGGACTTCTTCCTGCAATATTATCAGTTCTTGATTATATTCTACTCCTGAAATGGCTGAACATTGACCAATTCTTTTTAGTACAGTAACTCTGTGTATTCCTTCCATCTTCTTTTTATGCTTCTTGTGTTGTCCAATATTTTGTTCATAGAATCCTTCAATATTACAACTCTAGTCCTGAAATATTTCTTCAGTTCTTTCAGCTTGATAAATGCCCTATGTTTTCTTTCCCTTTGTTTTTCTTGTTCCAGATATTTGCACAGTTCACTATAATACTTTACTTTGTCTTTTGAATCCATCCTTTGAAATCTTTGTTCCATTCTTTTATGTCATCATTTCTTCCATTCACATTAGCTTCCTTATGTTCAAAAACAAATTTTTTCAGTCTCTTCTGATATCCATTTTAATCTTTTCTTCATTTTCTGTTTAATTACTTTTTCCTTCCTCATGCATGATTTCATTGATGTCACCCCACAACTCATCTGGTCTTTGGTAATTAGTGTTCAATGTATCAAATCCATCCTTGAGATAATGTCTAAATTCAGGTGAAACATACTCAAGATGATACTTTGGCTTTCCTAGACTTATTTTGATTTTCTTCAGCTTAA
>NW_006922647.1:42759-49245 GCF_000298275.1 Orycteropus afer afer
ATACACACACACACACACACATACACACACATATATATGAGAGTACCTCTGTGTTCTGCCTCTATGCAAGAGTGAATCTTTTTAATAGAATGTATCACGCATTACTTAAAGAATGAAAATTCAATAATTACTCAGCCAATATTGGAAGATAAAGGAGACATAAGAAGTATCCAACATCATGTCTGTGCTTGTGTTTAACAGTATAATATAAAACAAGACTGTAATTGTAATTCTGAATAAGGGTGCACTGTTTTTTTTTTTTTTGTTGTTGTTGTTGTTTTTCCTTTTTTAATGATCAGGCATTCATCTCATGAATGCCTTTGCCACGAGGTCAAAAACCTTTACCATGCTTCATCAAGGTGAATGAAACAGCCACATTTTGTATCTCACCTCACATCTTTAATAAAATAGTCTTCTGAGTCCCTCATCACATCCTTCTCTTTAATTTCACTCTGCCTTCCTCCTCTTTACCTTTCCAGGATCACAAAAAGAAAGTTTGCATAAAATATTTGGCAAGATGTTTTTCTTAAAAAAAACACTAAATATAAAAAGGCCCTAGAGTTCCAAATGTGCATTTGCTCAAATGTGCCTTACTAAGGAAGCCAGTTCCGTATGACTTTTCAACAGGAAAGGCACTTATTTGGAGTTGTTCTTTCCTTCACACCATCTCTTTTGGCACTAGAAAATCTCCTACTCTTCCTGGGTGTTATGTCCTCAAATATATGTGTGGATGACACAAACTTAGATTTAATTTGGACTCCTCCAAGGATGTTCTTGGGTGGAGGAACAGAGGAATGGGAGGGTAGAAAAGAAGTCTATAAACTTTCAACTGTGTAAAATGTATTGGCCTTGGATATTGTACTTTAAACTTTTCATTTAAATGTGTAGAGTCATTAGCCATGTGAATAGCCTTGGGGAGAGCCCAATTAATATCTTGGAAATGTAAATTTATAGACTAAGATTACAGAAAACAAATAGCATGCTGTATTTACAGAATTTAATGCCACTTATTTATGGGGACTGGGGTAATAGTTTTCTTGAATAAAGGGGTCTAAAGGTAGATGGAGACCAGCTTAAGATGTCAACAACAAAGGTAGATGGAGACCAGCTTAAGAAGTCTGGGAGTTATTTTCAAAATAAATGTGAATGACCATGAATAGGGTTGGCAGACAATGTTTCTACAAATGTATTTGTATGTGCTGTAAGAATGTCCAGGTGTATAGTAGAGCTGACAAGAGACAAAGTTGTGGTGACTTCTTGGCCACAGGCAGCTACCTGGAGGGAGTCAATAGTTAGACCTGTGGGCTCAGGACCATGGCCGCAGGGACATCAAGCTCAAATGGCATAACATATTACACAAAAACATTGTTCTACATCCTATTTGGTGAGTAACGACAGGGGTCTTAAAAGCACACAAGTGGCCATCTAGATACAGTGAAAAGTATCTCATCATCCAGAGTAAAGAATAATGAAGAAAAAGACTCATGGAAACATTTAGTCCAAACGACTGGTAGACCATGTGATCCTCAGCCTATGTGACATGAGACCAGAACTAGACTAGATGGTACCACTGTCAACCACTCTGAGGGAGAACTGTGCAGGTGATACTGGATAGATTAGGAGAACAATGTCAAACAAAATTCAAAATCATAAAAAAAAAAAAAAAAAGGCCAGATTTTCTGCTCTGATAGAGTCTGGTGAGACCCCTGAGACTATGGCCCCTAGCCACCCTTCAGGTCTGGAATTGAACTCCTATGGCTTCCAGCAAATAGCAGACAGGCATATGGGCTGAACATTTACATCAGGTAGATACACTAGTTGAAGTGATCACTCATGAGAGAACAGAAGAACAGTGTATGCACAGAGAGACCACTCAGGGGGTGGGAGTGCATGGGAGAGGACATAGGGAAGAGGCAACTACAGGGAGGAAGTGAGAAAAGAGCTGTTACATTGTGAGGAAGTATAGTTAAGATCATGAAACAAAATTTGCATGGACTGCTGTATGGAAAATGAATTTTCTCTGTAAGCTTTCACCTAAATCACCAAAAAAAAAAAAAAGAAGAAGAAGAAAGAAAGTAAGGTTATTTGAATGTAGAGTGCTGTTTATTTTGTTTTTATTTGATATGTGTATAGTAGTTACAAGCATATTTCATTTCATTATGCTTCATTTGTTGCTCATCACAGATATTGCCTTTTACAAATGTTGGTTTGTGACAATGCTGTGTTGAACGAGTCTCTTGACAGTATTTTTTTCCAACAACATGTGCTCACTCATATCTCTGTCACATTTTGGTAATTCTTGCAATATTTCAGACTTTTTAATTACTGCCACTTTCCCATCTCTCTTTTTCTCCTCAGTTCTCTCTACCCGCAGAGATGCAATAATATTGAAATTAGGCAAATTATTTACCGTACAAAGACTTCTAAATGTTTAAGTGAAAGGAAGAGTCCAAAACCAAACCAAACTCACTGCTCTTAAGTCAAATGCAACTCATAGTGACTCCTCCTTGGGTTTCCAGGGTGGTATCACTATGGAAGTAGATTGGCAATCTACCCACCAGCAGGAAGGGCTAGCAGGTTTGAACCACCAACCTTCTGGTTAGCAATCAAATGCCTTAGGCACTATGCTACCAGAGCTCCTACACATGTCTCTAATTTTAAATCAAAAGGTAGAACTGATGAAGCTTAGTGAGGAAGACATGTCAAAAG
This sequence comes from Orycteropus afer afer, assembly GCF_000298275.1. Taxonomy (NCBI): domain Eukaryota; kingdom Metazoa; phylum Chordata; class Mammalia; order Tubulidentata; family Orycteropodidae; genus Orycteropus; species Orycteropus afer. Next base: position 45,469 of record NW_006922647.1, read on the forward strand.
CCAAGAAAGACTCAAAGCTAGGTCTTTTGGAACAAATAACCAAGTTGTGGTTGCAAAATAAAAGTTCTTGAAGGAAATTAAAAGTGCTACTCCAGTGAACACGCAAAGAAATGATAAGAATGGACTTCTGGTAAGGTGGTAGAATAGGCAGACAAGCTCCACAGACCTTCTTTAACAAAGAAAAGAGAAACAAATTGACAGAGATACAGAGGATTATCCTGGAGCCCTAAGCTTTGAAAGAAAGTATATAGAAATGGATTAGGCAACAAATAGTGGAAAAACATGAACAAAAATAGTGAGTATGGAGCAGGTGTGAGTAGTGGACTATCAGCTACTCTGATAGGACCAACATCCTGAATATTTCCAAGTGGTGTTGGGACCTGAGAATTGACCTAAAGATCAGCCCTGGTCACCAAGGGCTGCAGGGACAACTGCTCTGGTTATCTATGGCTAGGAAGGGAAACATCAAGAGAGGAGACAAACTGACCTTTGGACTTTCAGCTGTCTGGAGGGTGCAGCCATTTTGATTGTTTACAAGTAGTAGGCATTTTGGATATTTAAAGTGACCAAGGGTGAAGCCATTTTGAATCTTTACAAGTGGTGGTCATTTTAGATTTTAAAGTGATAGCATTCTCATTCAGATTCCAGGGACTTAAGAATAGGCTCCATTTGCCAAGGATGGCAGGGACATACAGGAGGCTGACAATGGGAAAGGAGGAAGGTGGTGAGGGTATAAGTGCTGCCTAGTAGTGAATAAAGGAGTACAGCATAATACCCTGCTTAGGTAGATAACATACAAACAAAACAAAGAAAATGAAAATCACAGGCAAGGCATTCAGACACACCATCACCAATTAAATATAAACACAAAAATATCACAGTGCCCTGGAGACAATAGAGCATCAAAATCCACACAAAGAAGCGAGATAAAGCAGGAGAAACAAGGGACCAAGGTACAGACCCAAAAATCCACCCCTGAAGAAGATGCAGCATTGGAACTCTCTGACAGGAATTCAAAAGAATTATATTTAGGTATCATCAAAGGATTGGGAGACAGATCAAGGAAAATACAACCAAAATTGGACAATACCCTAGAACACTTTTGAAAGACAATCCAAGAACAAACTGACAAAATAAATGAAAAATTAGAAATTATACAAAATCTACAGACAGAAATCCAGTAGACTAATATTAAATTTTCAGAAATAGATAACACATTGAATTGGCAAAGGAGTAGAATTAAATCAATTGAAGTCAGAATTAGTGAGATTGAAGACAATACCTGAATACTTCTTTGGAAAAGGATCAATCAGAAAAAAAAAGATCAAAACAAAATGAAGAAAGCCTAAGGTTCATGTGGGATACCATCAAAAGGAATAACCTATGTGTAATCGGAATTCCAGAACAGGGAGAGGAAAAGAAAAGCACTGAAAAAATTGTCCAAGATTTGTTGGACAAATCAGAGAACTTCCCTGATAGGATGAAAGATGAGAATATATCCATTTAGGAAGTCTAATGAACCCCAAGTAGGATAGACCCCAAAAGGAAATCATCAGGACATATCACCATCAAACTCACCAAAACCAAAGACAAAGAAAGAATTCTGAAAGCAGCATAGGAAAAATGAAAAGTTATCTACAAGGGGCAACTTATAAGACTAAGCTCAGATTTCTTGGCAGAAACCATGCAGGTAAGAAGACAATGGGAGTATATATATAAAACCCTGAAAGAGAAAAATTTCTAACCAAGACTTATATGCCCAGTAAAATTGCCCCTCAAATATGATGGTGAAATTAAGAGATTTCCAGACAAGCAGAAATTAAGGGACTTTGGTGAAACCAGACCAACCTTACAAGAGATGTCCAAAGGACAGAGAACCAACAACAGCCAACAACAACTGACCGCTAACACACAAGATGATATAACCCAGAAACCTACCCAGCTTTGGAAGTATCCAAAGTAAATAAACCTACAAGATTGTAAGCAGGGAACCTGAGACATCAATTGACAAATGAGGACAACTACAAACCAAAAAGAGGGGAAAATTTACGTATTTACAGAACTTTCAAATGGTAGGAAAGTCAAGACAACTATGAGATAGAATGGATTGTCTGAAACTAAGGAAGAAAACTATAAATCACAAGGTAACCTCAAAGAAAAATGATAAACCTTCACATCAAAATTAAAAAGAGGACCAACACGAATATTTACCAAATACTAAAACAGTAGCAACGAAGGAAGTGATAACATGATTTATAAACAAAACAAACTCAGCACAGAAAATCTTATGGAACAAAGAAATCAACACCATGAAAAAGCACATAACTAATGACAGCAACAAATTCATCCTTGTCAATAATTACATATCTGACAAGGGACGTATCTCTAAAACTTACAGAAAACTGCAACACCTCAACAGCAACAAGACAAATAATCCAATTAAAAGATGGGCAGAAGACATGGAAAGACACTTCACCAAAGAGGATATTCAGGCAGCTAGCAAATACATGAAGAAATAAATGCTCATGATCATTAGCCATCAGGGAGATGCAGACCATCTCACCCCAGCACTAGTGGAAAAATTCAACAAGGCAGAAAACAAATGCTGGTGAGGATGTGGAGAGATTGGGACTCTCATACACTGCTGGTGGGACTGTCAAATGATACAACCACTGTGGAAAATGGTATGGTGATTGCTTAAAAATCTGGTATTAGAAATACCATTTGACTCAGCAATCCCATTACTAAGTATATATCCTTAAGAAGTGAGAGCCAGGACAAGAACAGATATATGCACACCATGTTCGTCACAGCACTATTTACAATAGCCAAAAGATGGAAACAATCTAGGTGTACATCAACAGAAGAATGGATAACCAAAGTACAGTACATACACACAACAGAATACTATGCAACATTTAAGAATAATGAAGAATCTGCAAAACACCACATAATGAGAATGAACTCAGAGGACACTATGCTGAGTGAAATAAGTCAATCACAGAAGGACAAACACAGTATTAGTTCATTATTGTAAAAAGTCAAGGACAGTCTTACATATGAAGAAAACTTTCTATGTTAGTTGCTGGGGCAGGGAGGGGAGGGGAGGGAACATGGCAAAAAAAAAAAGAAAAGAAATGTATTGACCATGTCATTTTAGTTTTGTGTAGTTCACTGTTCAATAAAATGCATTAAAAAATTATAAGAAAGGGAAACAGTCCCATTGCTGATATGGAGAAAACTTTAGTTATCTGGATAGAATATCAAACCAGCCACAACATTCCCTTAAGCCAAAAACTAAGCCAGAATGAGTCTCTAATACTCTTCGGTTCTATGAAGTCTGAGAGAGATGATGAAGCTACAGAAGAAAAATTCAAAACAAGCAGAAGTTTGTGCATGATGTTTAAGGAAAGAAGTTGTCTTCCCAACTTTAAAGTGAAAAAGTAAAGCAGCAAATGCTGATGTAGAAGGTGCAGCAAGTTATCCAGAAGATCTAGCTAAGATAATTGATGAAATGGCTACACTAAAGAACAGATTTTTGAGGCAGAAGAAATGGCACTATAATGGAAGACGATGCTATCCAGGGCTTTCATAGCTAGAGATAAAAAGCCATTGTCTGGTTTCAAAGCTTCAAAGGACAGGTTGACTCACTTGTTAGGGGCTATGCAAGTTAACCAATACTCACTTACCATTATGAAAAATCCTAGAGCCCTTTAGAATTATGTTAGATGTACTCTGCCCATTGTTGAGAACTACTGCTCAGGTGGAAAAAAAAAA
>NW_006922647.1:49457-50110 GCF_000298275.1 Orycteropus afer afer
GGCTATTTTGATTGCTTAATATGCATGTGAAGGCTGGACAATGAATAAAGAAGACCAAAGACAAGTTGATGCTTTTGAGTTGTGGTGCTGGTGAAGCATACTGAAAGTAGTCTGGATTATCAGAAGATCTAAGAGATCTGTCCTGGGAGAAGTGCAGCCTTGGAAGTGAGAATGGTCAGACTTCGTCTCACATACTTTGGTCATGTTCTCAGAAGGAGCCATTCCCCGGAGAAGGATATCATGCTTGGTACAGTGGAGGGTCAATAGAAAAGGGGAAGGCCCTCAATGAGATGGATTGACACAGTAGCTGCAACGATGGGCTCAGGTACAGCAAAGATCACGAGGCTGGCACAGGACTGAGCAGTATTTCATTCTGTTGTACGTAAGGTCACTATGAGTCAGAGCCAACTCTACCTTACCTAACAACAACAAACAACAGTAGGCATACAATAACTATCAATGACTGCATTATTCTTCATGACACATATTGAAGCATTCTTCTTGATGATTAATTTGTTGCCATTGCTCTTCAATTTGTTATTCTCTGCATGGTATAAGATCATGTGATTGTATAATTCAACATGGACAATACTGGCCCATTTCGGTTTACTAATGCCTAGAATATCAATCTTTATGTGTTACATTTCATTGTT
>NW_006922647.1:55825-58905 GCF_000298275.1 Orycteropus afer afer
ATTTCAACTTTCAAGTCTTATTGTATAAGAAATAGATTTTGTAAGGCTATAGCTGCCATAGATAGTAATTCCTCTGATGGATTTGGGCAAAGTAAACTGAAATCCTTCTGGAAACAATTCAGCATTCTAGATGTTATTAAGCACATTTGTGATTCACGGGAGGAGGTGAAGTTATCAACATTAAAAGGAGGTTGAAAGAAGTTGATTCCTAGCTTAGTGGATGACTTTGAGGGTTCAAGACTTCAGTGGAGGGAGTAGATGCAGATGTGGATATAGTGAGCGAAAAGAATTAGATCTGGTGTTTGAAAATGTGACTGAATTGCTGTAATCTCATGATAAAACTTTAACGGATACGGAATTGTTTCTTATGAATGAGCAAACAAAGTGGTTTCTTGAGATGGAATCTTCTGCTGAAGATGCTGTGAATGTGGTGGAAAGGACAGCAAAAGATTTTACTAGTACATAAACTTAGATAAAGCTACAGCAAGGTTTGAGAGGATTGACTCAACTTTGGAAGGAAGTTCTCTTTCGAGTATAATGCTTTCAAACAGTATTTCATATTACAGAGAAATCTTTCATGAAAGGAAGAGTCAATTGATGTGGCAAAGTCCATTGTTGCCTTACTTTAACAAATTGCCACAGCCACTCCAACCTGTAGCAACCACTACCCTGATCAGTCAACTATCAACATTGAGGAAAGACCCTCCACCAGCGTAAAGATTGTGACTCACCAAGTTTCAGCTGATAGTTAACACTTTTTAGGAATAAATTTTTTTTTTAAATTAAGGTATATACTATTTTTTAAAAACATAAGTTTATTGCACACTTAATAGATTACAGTATAGTATACACATAACTTTTATATGCACTGGGACACCAAAAATTTTCTTTTGACTGACTTTATTGCTATGTTCACTTTATTGTGGTAGTCTGGAATCAATCCCATGATATCTCCAAGTTATGCTTATAATCTGATATGTCTGTTTAGGAAAACACCTTTGCTGGCAGAACTATGGATAGCTTAGAGAAAAATGAGACAAAAGACAGTTAGAGAGTTAATTGTTGGAAAAAAAAAAACCCAGAAAAGAACCTTGGGTCTAGCTAAAATATCTAAAAGTGAGAAGAGAAGGAAAACCTAAAATATTTGCTGAGGTCACATTAAGATACAAGACCCCCACACTGAACCACATTTTTATAAGATCTCTCTTGGGGATTCAAGCTATGTTTATAAAACCATCCCCTAAAGTTGTAGCAAGATTGAATGTGATCCTAGCTGTGGGTAGCTAGAGAAACTTCTGAGTTTACAGTGCAGTAATCACAGGACAAGACTTTTTGACATATTAATAGACTGTTGGATGTGTGACATTGTAATTAAAATGGCACTAAATGATCTTGGACCCATCTATTCAAGGTCAGAAAAGAGGCTGTAGTTCAACTTTCTTGAATTAGCTTGAGGAGAAATGGTTTAAGGCTTGACCACTGAAGGACAGCCTCCTGCAATCAAAAATAGTGTTCATTTTCTCCTTTGAGACAAGGCTTTCTTTCCACGGTAGTGACAGTAAATCTGTACATGGCAATTAAGCTGGAGAATTGGTTGTTTCCTTTCTGTTTAGTTCTGCTCAGTGAGCTTAATGAACAAACCTGCAGGTTGACTGTCTCTTGGTTTGTGATAAATGAGCATTAAAATTCCAACATAATGCATCTTGCTTGTACAAGTTTTTAATGTTGGTCAAAAGTTGAAGTAGGAAAGACAATTGGAGAGAGGAGTACTAGAAAATAAGTCAAGCTCTAAGGATATAAATTTTGGGCACAGAACAAAAGTGAGTTATTTGGAACAGCAATTTTGCTATTGTTAGTCCTTCAGTTATATAAATGAACTTAGATATTATGTCATAAACTCAGCCCTGAAACAGTGACTTTGATCATTTGAGTACTCAATAAAATAAGTCTCTGACAAATTTATCCAAGTTTCATCTTCTGGTAATTCAGGAAAAGGGAGATGTCTTGACATGTCTATGTTTTCTCCACAGTAACTCAGCTTATGAAAATGACAGTAAGAAAAGAAAGTTTGGAACTTTGAAGGGTCCAGGAATCCTTCAGTGAGCCAAGACTATTTCCATTGACAGGGTATTTGCTTCATGTAATGACACAATTAGAGTTCTTTGTAAGATTCTATTTAGATTCTAACTAGGGGGAATATTGTGAAAACCCATGCTCAATTAAGCACTTTTCTGGCCTAGTTTGTTGGCTTTATTTCCAATGACAGTTTAGTTTTCTGGGCGCTTGCTATACTATTCTGGTCTTCTGGAGTTTCCACTCAAACTCTGTCAGTGCCATCTGCTGGGACAGAAATTGGTTAACTGTGCTACCTGCTGTTGATGGGAAAGTTTATGGAGACAAGTTCTACTTTTAACCACTACCCAAAATCAATAAAACCCTTTCCTATAGAGTCAATTCTGACTCCTAGTGACTCTACAGGACAGAATAGATCTGCCCAGTGTCAGATTACCCAATAATTACCAAGGTAAGCATGGATTTACTTGGGTTTACTTACTAATGTGCAGTGAACAATTTCACATTTTTCTACCACATCAGATTCTTCCTCTAGGTATTTCTGGTATCTCTCTCTTTCTCAACCCCACAGCCCCTTTCTACAGAATCAAAACCTCTTTTTAAATATATAATCCCTCACAGGGACAACAGTAAGGAAAGTAAGCATGAGTTTACTTGTGCTACTAACCTGTAGTAAACCATTTCACATATGTATTCACCATCAAAGACTTGGTGGAAACACGTGTGAAATTGTAAATCCACACTTACCTTTGTTATTGGGTAATCCACTCCTGAAACTTCCCCAAAGGGTTTCTTTACAGAAGCAAATTGACACATCTTTCTCCTGAGGAGTGCTTTGTGGGTTTGAACCACTAACCTTTTAGTTAGCTGTTGAATGCTTAACTACTTGTGTCACTAGGGGTCCTTGAACCATTACAATGTTGTTGTTGTTGTTATGTGCCGACTAGTCAGATCCGACTCATAGTGACCCCTCCACGGTTTTCCGAGGAGTTATCACTAGAGAAGTA
>NW_006922647.1:59030-60740 GCF_000298275.1 Orycteropus afer afer
CTGACTCATAGCGACCCCTCCTTGGGTTTCCGAGGCAGTATCCCTACAGAAGTAGGATTGCCCAACCTTCCTTCCCAGGAGTGACTGGTGGGTTTGAACCGCCAGCCTTATAGCGACCCCCATTGGGTTTCTGAGGCAGTAAATCTTTATGGAAGTATAAATTATTTAATGTCCAAACTATGTTATGTAAAACAAGACATTATGTGATTTGGACATTGTGTAGACGCCTGTCTGTGGGGCACAAGGCTTCCAGGCACAGTGGCCTAGGGGCTGTTGTGTGTCATGTGGCCAGGGCAGCTCTGCTGCAGATGCCTCAGGTGAGTGCTCAGATGGGTGTTGCCCAATAGGAGGCCTGGGCTGCTTCTGTTGAGAACACCTCAGCTGAATATTAGCCTAGACCTCCCCTGGCTATAGCTGCCTTCTCTGCTAAGCTAGCTGTAAAAAAGCAAGCTTGCCCACGAGAACCTGCCCAGGGAGGAGAAAATATGGGCTGAGGGGGCCAAGGGAGCCCGAGCCACAGCTGGCTCCCTGGGATGCATACTTTTTCATCATTGTCGTATGTGACCACACAGGCCAAATGCAGGAACTACACCCACCAAGTCACGGGAGCCAAGGGGACGTTTGTGCTTAGGCCTCCTTCACCACAGACTAGGTAACTTCTGGACTGCGTGAACAAATGGGCAAAAGGAGGCTCTTACCTCTGGATGAGGGGCTGGCATCCTGGCACTCAGACACCTGGGTTTCCTGGCCCACAGATGTATATGCAGTTGAATGTTGCCCCCAAAGACATTAGGCAATGCATACTGTACTACATTTTTATCATACCACAGGAAAAGGGGGAGCTTTCCCTTGAATTCACCATTTGTAACACTATGGGATTTTTTTTTTTTTTTTTTTTTTGAGAATCTCTGGGTGCACACGATTATTCACCAAAAACATTGATTGCTCAAAACTACCCATAGGTGACTCAGAAGAAAGATCTGTGATCTGTTTCCGAAACGAAAACCCTATACAAAACATTAGGAGCTCTGGCAGTGTAGTGCCTAAGGCACTTGACTGCTAACCAGAAGGCTGGTGGTTCAAACCCACCAGCCACTCCTCAGAAGGAAGGTTGGGCAATCTACTTCTGTAGTGATACTGCCTTGGAAACCCAAGGAGGGGTTGCTATGAGTCGGGTCCAACTCCGTGGCGTATAACAACAGCAACATAGAAAACATTTATAGTCTGAAACAAAAGGGGTCATCATAAATAAGAATTGACTGGAGGAAATTGTTCCATTTTATTTTTTTTCATTTGGTTTGGGGCATTTTGGGGAGTTATGGTTTTACTCAAGCTGGGTATATTTGCAATGAGACTGAGAAGGAAAAAATACCTTAACAATCCACATTTCTTTGTGTTATCACAAAGTGTAAGTCAGCTTCAACAATAGCTACAAAGTCAATAAGAAGTTATTTAACACATGATATAGGCTATAATTAATTTGGATTTATCTCTTTTTTCCCTCCCTGAGTAATATTTCTATCTCACTAAGCTTTCAACTTGCCTGTGGAACACAGAACAAATTTGAAAATGTTTTCAGTCAATAGGATCAAAGTAATGGACAAGGTTGGTACTGATATCCAGGAATCTATCATTTTGCTTAATTTTCAGATTTAATAAATGATGCTTTATTGTTTGGATGATCAAATGATTGCATCTTCATTGTCAGCT
>NW_006922647.1:67595-75848 GCF_000298275.1 Orycteropus afer afer
CCGCCTCCCAAACCCAAAGTTTTTGACAACAAAAAAGGCACCAATGTTAAAAGGCACTGATGTTACCAAACCATATGCAGGCCATTAATTCAAGTCTCTTGAAAGTCCCAAGGTCAACAGAGCATGACAGGCTGCTGAGCAACAACACAGCTACATGCAGGGTTCAAGCGTGCCATAGGCTGGAGACCATTCCCAAAGCTATTTATTATATACAGGAAGCAGACCACATACCCAAAGGCAGCTACTCAGCTGCTCACAGTAGATTCTATTACCAGTCTTATCATGGGGAATAATACATCCAGCTGCCCAGCCACTCAACCAGGCCCAACCAAGTTGACACACAGACTTAACCACCACATACACTAAAGTGGATTTTTCACAATAATGCTATCAGGTAATATGGCACCTCAAAAAGTTTTCTGAGCCAAAGAACAGATTCTAGACAATTTTCATAATTAGATATTGTATTATATTTGAAAATAATGAAAAAGAAAACTATAATTTCACTAAGTATCTCAACTGCCTAGAGTGGTTATTAAAAATGTGAGTTTAATTATTGTGTATCTGATATGCTATTAGAATAAAAGCACTCCATCTTATTGAAAAGTACTGAAGTTAACAAGATGATATTTCCTCATGAACAAAAGATTATAACTTTGTTTTCAGGGATGTTGTTATACTTTATAAAATATTGAGGCTTTTTGTGCGAAATAGATTGATGATTATTGATATATCTGAAAACATATAGATCATTGTCTGTTTTTAAATCTTAGAGTCTAGGCACATTAAAGATTTAATAGTTTGCTAATTATTTTATATTAATATATTTTACTTGTTCCATAGAAAGAATTTTGCAGTAAAATTTATTTATTTATATATTTTTTGGTATTAACTGAATTTCAAGAGTGAGGGGATTCACATTTGACTGGTCTTGCTTCCTCCTATCCTTTTCCTGTTAGTCCTCCGATGAAAACTCAAACCAAAGTCACTGCCATTGAGTCAATACCAACTCACAGCAACCATATAGGACAGTCGAACCATCTCATAGGGTTCCTAAGGCTGAAAATCTCTACAGATGCAGCCTGCTTCCTCTTTCTCTTGCAGAGTGGCTGGTGAGTACCAACCACTAACCCTTTGTTTAGTAGCTGAATACTTGGACCCTTATGCCACCAAAGTTACTGTCCATATCAGAGCAAAACTTGCACCATAGTGAACAAAGGGGTCTGTGAACCTCATGTTGGGCTCTCTAAAGATATTTCTTTCCACAACAGAGATATGGGATCCAGGCCAAAGAAGTAGCAGCTACATGACAAGCCACTACTTTCTCATGAGTATAGTAGATGGGCAAAAGGCAAGCCCCATCTAACAAGCACATTATAAGCCTTTGCTCATCTCACACCCATTAATACCTTACAACAAGATGCATGGCCAAAGAAAATGGTAAAATGATCTTCCCATGGAGGAGAGGAGGAGAGTTAATATTATGAAAAATAATTTAATCTACCAAATATCCAAGTCTAGCTATGTGGGTTTTCTTGTCTACTAAAACAGCTTTTAATTTCCACAAATTAGAGGAAGGTATGGCCTTTGCTTTCTCCACAGTAATTTCGTGCTAGAACTCAGCAGTACATTTCACAATGTTCTGACCTAATATTAGCTATATCTTTCACAAATGTCAACTTTGTCCCCTATTAGAACAAGAATCACTACAAAGCATTTCATATTTTTTTTCTACAACATTATTTGCCAGCATTTTCAATGGACAATATCTTCTTCTATTCTGCTATGCCTTTACCCATCGTTCCTCTTAACAATGTTCGATTTTCTCCCTAATGATTTTTTTTCCTAAAAGAAATTAAACATATCTTTAGAATTTTAGATTAAATTTAAAGATATCTTTAGAATCTTTGATTATATAAGATGAAAGACCTTGTATTAACAGATTAAAATAATTGTGGTTATTAATCAACTTTGTGTAAGTTAGCTCCATAAGGTCAGAGATCACGACTGACTAGTGTTCACCATCATATGCACAGCGTTGAACCCAGTGGTCAACTGTTAATAAATAAACAAATAGCTGCTCTGACTCCCTGAGTGATGCAACTGGTTAAGTGCCTGACTGTTAACAAAAAAGTAGATCCATGATAAGCACTCATTAAATGAATGTTTAATGAATAATTGATCATGTATTTATTAGGTCATCCCCAACCATTTATGGAAATTATATTATGAATATAATATTGCAGGCACCTTTGTATCATTCCATTTATAGTCATAGGTTATGTTTATTAGTATATTTTTAAAGAAAATTATATATGCACAGTTCGAAAATTACTTAGATAAGATCATGGCCCTTGCAGATGACAGAACTAGGACTGCAAGAACTCTCATTGCAAATTTAACAACCCTTGCAATATAATGTAAAGTGATTTACCTGGTTAGGTTATGACTTGCTGCAATACATTCTGCATGAAATAATTATTTAGTTTTAAGAGGAAAATGTATTTAAAAGTTGCTTTAATTCAAATGGCAATGTAAATTGAAGATTCCAGAAAAAGCTAATGATGGTCAATTAGGATCATGTCAGATCAAGGGTCTTTAATCATTATAACTCCACACAGAGTAATTGCTTGAGAGTGAAGTGGGAGAAAAGAAAAAAAAAGGAAGAAGAAGAAGAAGTGAGAGATGCTCCACTAGGGAAATTGAAACTATACCAATCAATCCAGACTGAGACAATGAAAAGGCCTGATGATGATGTAATAGTAGTATTCTAAAAATTCTAATTAAGCTAATTTATTAAAGAATCACAACTACTCTGTTTTAGAAATAAGATAATCATTTATTTTGAAAGTTACAGTTGAGAAAATTGTATATGTATAACAACTTTATTCAGTTTGATCTGGAATTTGGAGAAAAAAGATGCTCAGTATCTCCTGAATAAGTTTAACCTGTAGTCGATGAACTGATAAAGAACATGTGTTGTGCTTGCATAACTCTCCATTATTAATCAACTGACTTAACTTTAATCTTATAAACACAAGCTGATTAATGATAATGACTTATTTATATATTTATTTTTTTGGCTCTTTGCAGCCAAGCTGTCATATCATGCATATACTCCTTAATTAACTGAGAAACTCATTTTGGAAGCTAACTTTTAGTTCATACTTAACCCAGAACCAAAACCAATGCCATTGAGTTAATCCTTGCTCATCTTCTTCTTCTTCACACTGCCTTAGGGTCAGACCCAACTCATAGAGACCCCTCCTCCTTGGGTTTCTGAAACGGTATCACTATGGAAGTAGATTGCCTAACCTTCCTTCTGAGGAGTGGCTGGTGGGTTTGAACCACCAGCCTTCTGGTTAGCAGTCAAATGCCTTAGGCACTATGCTACTAGATCTCCTCATAGTGACCCTATAAGACAGAGCAGAACGGCCACCATAGAGTTTCCAAGATCACAAATCTTTACAGAAGAAGACAGCCACATCTTTCTCCAATGAAGCAGTTGGTAGGTTCAAACCACAAGAGTAAATACTTAGAAACATACACTTTGGAGGTACTGCAGCTTACCCAAATATTTGGGCTATCCAAAGAGTTTAGAAGAAGCTTGTTGGATCTTCACTTTGAGAAGTTAAAATTCAGCCAGGCAATGGAATGTCACAGAAACTCTGTGAATCAGTTGATTAAAAGGATAGTAATTTGCCAATACAAGCTGTGTAGTCAGAATGTTTATTCCATCCCTGGCAATGAGCAGAACTAAGAGAAGATACTTACAGAGCCACTGTCCTTAACGGTAAAACCTAAAGTAATGATTCCATAGTTACAGTAATAATTACAGTAATGATAGTTATGTTGTTGGGAGCTACCAAATCAATTCCAACTCATAGTGACATCATGTAACAAAGTAGAACTGTCCCAGAAAATTTCCCAGGCTGTAATCTTTTTGGGAAGGAGCTCTGGTGGCCTGACACCTAAGGCATTTAACTAATAATCAGAAGCCTGGCAGTTCAAAAACATTAGGAGCTCTGCAGAAGGAAGATGGGCCAATCTATTTCTTTAAAGACTTACCACCTCAGAAACCCAATGGGGTTGCTATGAGTCAGAATCGACTTGATGACAGAGATTGGTTTTGGAGTTTTAATCTTTATGGGAGCAGATTACCAGATTATTCTCCCACAGAGCCACTGGGTTAGTTCAAACCAGTAATGTTTCAGTTAGTAGCCAAGCATTTAACTATTTGTGCCACTGACACCACTTAATGATAATTATAAACAAATGACATTGGACTCTATTGAGAGCTTCATAAATCTCATTTAATTCTTTAAATAGCTCTACAAAGATTGCTCTTTATAGATTATTTTATAAATCCTATTTTAATTGTAAAGAAACTGAAGTTGAGAGGTTGAAAAACTCCATGAAGTTACTAGTATCAAATGGAATTTTCCTTTTGATCAGAATTATAATTTTCTTTTAAATTCTTCATGAATTATCCTATTCAATTTTCAAAACTACTCATTTTAAAGTGCTAGAAACTAGAAAAAAGAAGATAGTACTCCTAGTGTGGAAATGTACTTCCTTCACCACCAGCCACTCCTCTGAAGGAAGAAAGGGCAATCCACCTCCGTAGAGATACCACCTTGGAAACCAAAGGAGAGGTTGCTATGAGTCAGGATCAACTCAATGGCAGCAAGTTTGTTTGTTCTTTAAATTATTATTTATTTATGGTTCATATTATAGTGAAAAACTGGGGTATCCTGAAATATGTTGTTGTTGTTGTTATGTGCTATCGAGTCATCTCCAACTCATAGTGACCTTATGTACAACAAAATGAAACACTGCCCAGTCATGTGCCAGCCTCACAATCCCTACAATACTTGATCCCATGGCTGCAGCCACCGTGTCAAACCATCTTGTTGAGAGCCTTCCCCTCTTTTGTTGACCCTCCACCTTACCAAGCATGACATCCTTATCCAGAGCATGGTCCCTTCTGACAACATGACCAAAGTAGATGAGACAAAGTCTGGCCATTCTCAATTCCAAGGAACATTCCTGCTCCATTTCTCCCAGGACAGATTTCTTAGTTCTTTTAGCACTCCACGGTGTTTTCATCATTCTTCACCAACACCGCAACTCAAAAGCATCAACTTTTCTTCAGGCTTCCTTATTCATTGTTCACCTCTCACATGCATATGAGGTGATTGAAAATGCCATGGCTTGTGTTAGGTGCACCTTAGTCTTCAAGTAGATACCTTTGCTTTTCAGCACTTGAAAGAGGTCTTTTGCAACAGATTCCCCCAATGCAATACATCTTTTGATGTATTAACTGCTGCTTTCATTGAGATTGATTGTGGAACCAAATAATATGAAGTTTTTGATAACTTCAATCTTCTCCATGTACTCTGATGCTACTTGTTGGTCCAGTTGTGAGGATTTTTGTTTTCTTTATATTGAAGTGTAATCCATACTGCAGACTGTATTCTTCAATCTTCATCAGTAAGTGCTCCAAGTCATCCTCACTTTCAGCAAGCAAAATTGTGTCATCTGCATATCTCAGGTTGTTGATGTGCCTTCCTCCAATCCTGATGCCATGTTCTTCTTCATATAATCCAGCTTCATAGATTATTTGCTCAGCATATAGATTGAATAAGGATGATGAAAGGATAAAACACTGACACACTTCCTTCCTGATTTTAAACCATGCAGTATCTCCATGTTCTGTTTGAATGAGAACCTCCTGGTCTATGTACAGATTCCTCATGAGTACAAGTGTTCTGGAATTCCCATTCATCTCAATGTTATCCACAATTTGTTATGATCTATATAACTGAATGCCTTTGCATAGTGAATGAAACCCAAGCAAACACCTTTCTGGTAGTCTTTGCTTTGGGCCAAGATCCATCTGACATCAGCTATGATATCCCTTACTCCATGTGCCCCTTCTGAAGAAGCATCCTGCAAGGGAGCTTCCTGGAAGCCTAGAAGAAGGTAAAGGGCCATGCTCTCAATAAACTTAACAATGTGCTAAAAGCCAAAACCAAACTCACTGCTGTTGAGTTGGATCTGACTCATAGGGACCCCTCCATGGGTTTCCAATGTGTTATCACTATGGAAGTAGATTGCCCAATCTCTGAAGCATGTGCTGGAGCTAATGAAACTTGTTATTTAGTGAATGAGGATCATTCTGTTGCACCAGCTTGTGAAAGGAGAACCCATGTTAAATAGTCAGGAAGTTTGTAAGCAACTTGTTAAAGTTTTAAGCATGTTTATTGTTGTTATTAGGTGCCATTGAATTGATTTCAACTCATACTAACCCCATGAGACAAAGTAGAACTGCCCTGTAGGGTTTTCTTGGGTATGATGTTTGCAAGAGCAGAAGAGAGTATGGGTGAGTTTGAACTCCCAACCTTTCAGTTAGCAACTAAGTGTTTAACTGTTCAACCAACAGAGGAGCAGCATAGCCTTTATTACAAATTAAATTATATAAATGTTAGTTATGTTATATTAAAAAGAAAGATAACACATACTGAACTTTCATCATTTAGTACTTTATAAAAATTTTCTATAATTTATCTCTTGAGAAAGTGTAAGTCAAATATATAAATGTATTATATCTGTGTGCTTAAAATACAGATCTCAGCACAGTGAACAATGTTCAGAGATATCATGTTAGACCAGTGACATTTGTATAAACATAACAAAAAATTGGTACAAATCAGGTTTTAATTTATTGTTTTATTGATTATCTATACTTAATAAAGTGAGGTGAAAAATGCTAATAATGCAAATTTAACTTAACAGCAATTCTTATCTGTTACTGTTACATTGTGAATCACACAAAAAATCTGAGAAAATATTCTTCCACCGTTAAAAAAAGAACTATTATTCAATTTATTCTATGATGAAAAAATAGATTTTTTGACATAAATCTTTTTGCATACACTTTGGTTTTCCTCACTAATACATAATAATATATCAATCAATATAAATACAGGAATTTTCCAGGGCTTTTAATTGTAACCTTTAGTTTGGTTACCACATAAGTGTTTGGAAAAAAAAGAATTGATGAATGCATTATGGAAGAATCGATTAACTATAAGAAATTTGCAATAAAGAGTAGTGTGCATTTTATTATTATTTGAAACTTGTTTTTCTCCACTTTGATTTCTTCTTTTTTTTATATTACTTTTAGAGATTCTACTAGAGTATAACAAAGACATCTGACAACTGTAAGCTAAAATTCTATCCCTCTCAAAATCTCAACAAGAAAAGAATTTGTCTTTTCCATCAATTTCAGCAAAAGTCCTAGGATTGATTCTGTTGGCTTGATTTGGGTCAGAATCAATTGCTGTACATATGATTGTGGTTATGGAAATGGAAGTCATTTGGTTTGGGTGGGTTCAGATACATTAAATTCTAATAAAATGAGTATTGGGGTAAAGCACTTGTTCATGACTTACTTGTTCCATTGGAAGCCCAAGGTCCAGAAAGTTGATTTGCCTCATGTCACAAGGTGAGTTACTGGCAGAATCTGGCATAACTGCTCCTACATAGAACATTAATCTTTCCATTACCCCAAGTTGTCTGAAGCACAGAATTTTAAATGCATAATATCATAATAAAAGGTTATTCTTTGGTAAGAGTAGTGATGTATGTTCAATGCTTTTAAAACAAGCTAAAGTAACTCAAGAGCTAAATTTATTGATTCAGATTTATGATATACCTGAATAATGTATACGTTAGGGAAAAAAGAGTTACCATAATTTAATAAAAATACTCACCATGTCCTAGAAAACAAAGATATTTTAAAATAAATTTGTGTAAATATTTTGGCAGTTTGGAGTAAAATATATATCTTTGTAATCAGAATCATTTATCATAAGAAAATCCTATTCCAATGTAGCCTTTATGTCTCTAATTTATATACATAGCTTGTTTAGTCATAAAAGATGAAGTAAAACAGTACAATTTACCTCAATTTTATGCTATTTTTCTTTTAAAAATATTTTTCAAATACAAATGTTGAAGCCTATTCCATAAATCCAATAATACTGAAACAACAAAAACAGAAAATTTGGAGGTGATATTTCCTATATATGTGTTGTTGTTGTGGTTAAGTGCCATCAAGTCGTTTCTGACTCATAGCGACCCCATGCACAACAGAATGAAACACTGCCCGATCCCGAGCCAGTCCCACAATCCCTGCTATACTTGAGCCCATCATTGCAGCCACCGTATCAATCCATCTCGTTGAAG
>NW_006922647.1:79153-83081 GCF_000298275.1 Orycteropus afer afer
GAAAGATGAGAATATATCCATTCAGGAAGTCCAACAAACCCCAAACAGGATAGACCCCCAAAAGAAAATCACCAAGACATTCATCGTCAAACTCACCAAAACCAAGGACAAAGAAAGAATCCTGAAAGCACCATGGGAAAAATGAAAACTTACCTACGTAGGGCAACCAATAAGACAAAGCTCTGATTTCTCATCAGAAACCATACAGGCAAGAAGGCAATGGGATGGTATGTATAAAACCCTGAAAGAGAAAAAAATTCCAACCAAGAATTATATACCCAGCAAAATTGTCCCTCAAATATGATGGTGAAATTAGGAGATTTCCAGACAAGCAGAAATTAAGGGAATTTGTTCAAACAGACCAAACTTACAAGAGATACTAAAGGGAGTCCTTGGAACAGAGAATCAATCATAGCTAACAAACATTATTTAAAAGGAATCTTAATTGCAATAACTGTGTAGAAATTAGAACACAGAATAGTGTTTCAGGGAGATATATTTCATTGCTGATATTACTTAGAATTGCTGTTGCATGATTAAGAAGGCTGATTTTATACATTATTGTTTTATTTTAAAATTCTCTTCAAAAAGTACACCAACTTATTGCTTGTACATGTCAGACCACATTGCCCTGGTTTATCACTATTACTTATCTCATGTTAGCACTTAAAATATTGATAGAATGAAAAAGGGGAGGAGTCCAGAAGGGAATATTTGAAAAAGAGTCATACAACAAAAGTTCCAATTTGTCGATTTGGAGCCTATATTAATGAAATACAGAATTCAGGAAGGCTGTTAAATATTGTAAACAAGCTTAGTGAAGAATTTCTAACTCAAGATGTGGATTAGAAATCCATCAATATATGCTCATAATAAAAGCCTAGGATTCACTGAAGTTACAAATACAGAAGAGGGCTAGGGATTTAGCTGTGGAGCAAGCACCTTCTTTAGGAGATCAGAAGTACAGCTATGAATAAACAAAGGAAAGGTACTAGGGGGAAGTTATGTCAAGGGAATCATACAAAACAAAGGCCTAAAAGAGAGGGGGATACCAACTGTCTTAAATGTTGTGAAGAGGTTGAGTGGGATGATAACTGAAAACCCTATCTTGACTTTAGTAATATAATATTCATTGAGATCCCAATAAACTTGAATGGAATGAATTGAGGAAAGAATGAGTTATGAAGTAGAAATGCAATGTATAGACAAAAGTTTCGAGGTGTGAGATAATTCAAGAAATAGTCAAAACAGGAAGAACTGGTGCACAAAAGGATTTTTTAATGATAATTCTTTAAAAGACATATTTGCATCCTAAAAAATGAGTATAAAAATGAAAAATTGATGATATAGATGAAACAAACAATGATTCCAGGAGAACAGTCCATAATTAAGCAAGACGGCATTCAGAGCTCTATTGGAGGGTGGAAGTTGGAACAATTCTTCCAATGTTACAGAAAAGAAGGGTATGTAGAATTAAATTATCATATTCAAGCTAGATGGAATGATGTGATCATTAAATCAAAACATGCAATCTGGAACATAAAATAGAAGAACACAAAACATTATACCACAACTATTTAAAGTGTGTGTGAACCAAAGTGTAAGAGAGGATACACTATTTTATTCAGTAAATTTAGTTGGTTACCATATTTTCTTCCAGGATTTAAAACAGGTTCCTTTTCTTCAATTCTTCTGCAAGAGGCTCTTGCCAAGTATTGAAGATGGATTCTTATAGGCATAACAAAACTGATGAAGAAGTTCAATACGAGTAAAGTGAAATTTAATTTTCCCCAAGTGTGACAGACATGTAACACAGTGAATTTCATAGCAAGAAAGAATAACAAATATATCAGTAGCACTTATAACCAAAATGAGAACATGAAACACTTTGATACTTAATGTTCATTTAAATCATTTTCACATAAAATTTGTTAATGAGTTTGGAAAATAAGCATAAAATTCTAGAATATACATGATGCTAATTTCCCACTTTATTCCATTCTTATCCGATTAAAAATACTTTCTATTCTGTAATACCATGTTTAATTTATATAAAAGAAGACAGCTTGTAATATATTTATTTTATTTTCATTATACCACAGACCTTTTGCTGTTTAAATTCATAGGCATCGACACTTCACTTTCATCAAAGCAGTTATTTCTTTGGTGAATTGTTTAGTCCCACATGGAGTCTTTGGTTGTGTCGTGTAAAGGGGACTGTAATTCTTACTGGAAAGGACTTCCGGTGGCACTGTGAGTAAGGCTTTCAGCTGCTAACCAAATGGTCTGTGGTTCAACCTCACCAGCTGCTATGTGAGAGAAAGATGAGGAAGCCTGCTTCTGTAAAGATTTACAGCCTTGGAAAATCTATGGGAGTAAGTATGAGTTGGAGTTGACTCAACGGCAGTGTTTTGTTTTTTTTTTAATATTTAGTGGAAACATTAATAAAAACAAATATAAAATTTCCCTTGCTTAAAAAAAAAAAAAAAAAAACCTTACCTAGTTGAATTTTACCAATGACATAATATTAAGGAGTCCTGGTGGCCCAATGGGTGAGCACTAGTTCTAACCCAATAGCTCTGTAGAACAAAAGACTGACAATCTGTTCCCTTGAAGATAATAGCCTGAAAAGTCCTATGGGGCAGTTCTACTCTGTCCTGTAGGGTGGGTGTGCATCAGAATCAAATTGGAACACAGAAACAACATGAACATCTCACCTTTGTCTCTCCCCTTCCCTCAATGGCCACATCCAATGGCATAGTAAACCTTACACATTCTATAAATCTCATATCTAGATGTGTCTTCTCATAGTCTTTTTTTCAAAACCAATGCCATTTTTTTATGAGAAATACTGATGGAGAATTTGGGATCATTGCTTCTAATCTACCTCTCAATCATTGTTTTTCCCTAATATAAATTTAAGTAAATTATTTTTAAAAGTCCCATCCCCAAGAGATTCAGGATTTGCGATTACTTTATTCCTTCTCAGTACTTGAAGGAAATATATTAGATGCCTACTTCATGGGAACAATTTGAGGAGATTTCTGGAAACCTGTCATCATTCCTTTACGTTGTTACTTTTCTTTGAGTGTTGAACAGTGTTATTAGCAAGACTTAAATTCAATTACTTCTTTCTTCAGTAATTCTTTCTCCAGTCCAAGAAGGAAAAAGAAGAAAGATGAATGCCAGGCTAAATCTTTGTATATAGCATAATAACAAAACTGCTGAGAAATACACTAATGGTTAATTACTAGTAGGAGAATCCTTATGTATGTAATGCATATGTATGGAATCTTAAAGTATGGAACAGGTACAACAGACTATAGTGTTATGTATAGGATTGACTATCATAAACAAACATGAAATGTATAGATTTATGTCACATGGATTCCTACAAAATGTTGCCACAAGTTATGTAATCAACAGACTATAAAATGGAAATATTTAATCACCTAAATTGCTACCTGCTCTTTAACTGGTACATCTTTTACAAAGATCTGTAACTAAATTCTAGTTTTAAGAACATTAAACATCTTCCTGTGGCAAAAAAAATGATTTAAGATTGATGGTCCATGCTTGACCTGAGCCTCACAAGGACTTACATCATTGAGTTTATTAGTAAAGTTTGATATTGTGCACATTACCTGAATCACATGAGTCTCACTGGTTTGTAAATAATAAAACATGGAGAGTGCCTCCCTTTAACTTTGATCCTCAGAATGAACATTGTTAAGAAGTCAGTATGCTGTGTTTCTGACGTCTTTCTACACTTATATGAACAACTATGAATCTTTTACATATTTTATAGTAAAAGTATGTGCCATAAATGCATTGTCCATTTATTGAACATAATTTCAATTACCAGAGATAATAATAACTAAATAAAATCAATAAAAAAATTGTTGTTGTTATTAGGTGCTAATGAGTC
>NW_006922647.1:83526-92794 GCF_000298275.1 Orycteropus afer afer
ATTGGAAAATATCATGGTTTGTGTCAGGAACACCTTAGTCTTCAAGGAGACATCTTTGCTCCTCAGCACTTAAGAGACCCTTTGTAGCTGACTTGCCCAGTACTATATGTTTTCTGATGTCCTGACTGCTGCTTCCATTAGCAACAATTGTAGAATTAAGCAATGTGAAGTCTTTGACAACTTCAATCTTTTCACCATTTATTGTGATGCTACTTATTGGTCCAGTTGTGAAGATTTTTGTTTTCTTTATATTGAGATGTAATCCAAACTGCAGACTGTATTCTTCAATTCTCATCAGTAAGTGCTTCAAGTCATCCTCACTTTCAGCAAGCAAAGTTGTCATCAGTGTATCACAGGTTGTTAATGATTCTTCCTCCAATCCTAATGCCACATTCTTCATACGGTCCAGGTTCTTGGATTATTTGCTCAGCGTACAGATTGAATAAGTATGTGGAAAGGATACAACCTTGATGCACTGTCTTCTTGATTTTAAACCATGCAGCGTCCCCTTGTTCTGTTCAAACAACAGCCTGCTGATTTTCATATAGGTTCCTCATGAGTAGAATCAAGTGTTCTGGAATTCCCATTCTTCTCAGTGTTATCCACAGTTTGTTATGATCCATACAATCAAATGCTTTTGCATAGTCAATAAATCACAGGTAAACATCTTTCTGGTATTCTTTGCTTTGAACCAAGATCCATATGATATCCCTTATTCCACATCCTCTTCTGGGGCCAGCTTACACCTCAGCTTACAATCTGGAAGTTCTGTGTCAATATACTGCTTCAACCATTTTGAATTACCTTCAGTAAGATTTTACTTGTGTGTGATACTAATAATATTACTTGATAATTTCCATATTCTGTGGGATCACATTTCTTTGGAATGGGTACAAATATGGATCTCTTCCAGTCAGCTGGCCAGAGAGCTGTCTTCCAAATCTCTTGGTATAACCAAGTGAGTGCCTCCAGTGGGGCATCCATACATATAAAATTTGAAGTCCTTTTTTAAACAAAGCAGTCCTATAGAGAACTGTATTTCTTTGCCTTAACAATAGGTATTAAGGTGTTAAAAAAAAATTATAAATAGTACTGTTCCTCTAATAGTGTAGTTACTGTTAAGATTAAAAAAAAAAAAGGGAAGTTATTTATTTTGAGGAAAAGCAGAATGCAATCAAAAGCCTTATTTAACATGGGATTGCTTAATAAACAATATCAGAGCACTTATCATAGTATTTATTATTGAATACCTGAATCATCAGGAATTATATAATTTCCATACAGGAAAGATGGTTCAGGGACCACATTGTTCTAATAGAAATATGTTGAATATACCATAATAGAACGAGCACCCTACAGCCAATCGAGCAGAAAATTAGTTTACTGGAGGTTTACAGCCCAATTGGGATGAGGAAGGTGATAAAGTCCACACAGCTCCAAGTCACATTTGTTGGGAACAGTGTTGTAGAAAAAATAATTTAGTTATATTAAGTTGGAAATTCTTTTCTGTGTCATAAATTTCACTTTCTTAAATTTAGTTAACATAAAGAGAAATTAAATATGTGAGGGTAAAAGAGAGTAGGAAGTGGTAGACTGTATACTATATTGGAGATTGAATACCCTGATTAACATCTAGACAAGTGGTTTATGAGGTTCTCCGGAAGTGTTCTCTTTGGTTACAACTCCAATTCTTGCAGTTGCTAGGCTTGTATATACTGTCTTTGTGCCTATGTCATCGTACTTTTTAAATGAAAGTAGTGTTACCGATTTTGTGACACTATTGTAAGAATCACAACTGCTAAGCAGAAGGCTGGCAGTTCAAACCCACCAGCCACTCTTCGGAAGAAAGATGGGGCAATTTACTTCCGTAGTGATACTGCCTCGCAAACCCAAGGAGGATTCGCTATGAGTCGATTCGACTCCACGGCATGTAACAACAACAACATTAAAAGAATCAAATGAGTTAGATAAAGAGTACTTAGATGTATTCCTGACATAGAATACACATCAATAAATACTGCTTTTTCTTTCTTCCTTATCATTTTCCTTCCTGCCTGTTTTCCTTCCTTCTTCTCTTTCTTCCTCCCCCCATTTCTTCCCCCATCCTCCACTCAGCTTCCTTTCCCTCATATTAACTGAGCTCTGGTTTTCTCTCTTTCTTTCTTTTTGTTTCAAATACAAAGGGAATTAATAAATCAAGAGTGCCATTGGACTTGACCAGCTAGATTATAATTCTTAACCTATTCTCCTATTCCATTGACACTAAATCAATTGTTTAGAGCACATGATTTTATTTTTTCAGGTAATGCAAAGATTTATAAGAAATCAATAATATTATTATAACTGTACAAATTATTTATGTACATAGTGTACACAAGCAGATATTATGAGGACAGAATTGTGGAAACTCATCCACATAATCATGAATCAGAGTATTTATTTTCACAGGAAATAAGAAAGGGAGTGAACATTTCTCAATATATTGTAATGGACCTTAGAGTATAAAAGTTTTCACAAAAAACGTTTTTCTGAGTCTTTTTTTTCTAAATTGGTTTAATAATAAATGGAATAAAAATTTGGGTAGATAGTTTTTAGTGAGTGAATCTTGGGGCAATAACTAATTCTTAATTTTCACATTACCCCTTTGTACAGAAACTCAAGTGGGTGTTTAATTTATTAAAAATGATTACAAAGTGATCAATAAATACTTGAATCTTCAAATTTTGCATATACTAATTAAAAATAATATCCAACTAAACCAGTTATCATTGAGTTGATTCTGACTCATGGAGATCCTATGGGTGTCAGTGCAGAGCTGTGCACCATAGCTTTCTTTCTTTCTTTTTTCTTTTTTTGACACTAATTACAACTCGCACAATGTAGCAGCTCTCTTCCCACTTTTTCCCTGTGGTTACCCTTTCATTGTGTCCTTCTTGTCTAAGTATTTCTGCTTCCCTAGCTTTCTCCCTGTGCAAATGCTGTCTTTCTGATCTTCTGTGATCCATTGTTCTAAGCCCATCTATTGCTTGCCTGAGAGATAAGTAACAAAAATAAACCCAATTATTGGCCTAAAGGATGACTAGAGGCTATAGTGTCGGGGGTTTCACCAGTCTCCATCCAACTAGTAGTAATCCTGGTCTTTTATATGTTTTTAAATTTTGTTTCTCATTTTTCCCCCAACTCTATCCAGGATCTCAAATTTTGATCCCTTTCTGAGTAGTTTGCATTGGTAGCCAGGCACCTTCTACTTTTTCTGGTGTCAGAGTCCTATAGGCTGAGGTTCTCATCATCAATTATTCCTTTGGACTAAAAGTTTCCATGCATCTTTGATTTTCTTCACTCTTCTTTGCTCACGGAGATCTCATGGATGTAGGAGTAGAACTGTGCTCTACAGGGTTTTCAATAACTTGTTTTTCTGAAGCAGATTTCCGGCCTTTTATTTTGAGATATCTCTGGGTGTATTCAAACTTCTAACATTTTGTTTAGCAGCTTAGTGTGCTAGCCATTTGTACCAACAGGGGATAACATGTCATCAGAGAAGTAAAACTCATTCATATTCAATTTAGGAATTTCTAAAAAATTATTTATACACTGAAATTATAAGCACATTTTTTTTTTTTAATTTGAACTCCCCTTGAAATAGATTTAAATATTTTCATTGATTTCATTTTGCATTTTTTAACTTCTATTTGCAATAAGGCTAGGTAATCCAGGTTCTTTCTTTCTTTTTTCTTTTTAAAATTTTCTAGATATCCAACCCAATCTGAACTGTAACAATTGAGTGGAATATTTCTTAATTCTTTTTACCTGTTGTTGTCAAGTCAATTTGTTACCAGACAAATGTGATTCTTAATTACCTGCCACAAGGAGAGCCAATTATTAGACAATAGGATGAGGTAAAAGCAAGATTACTTAGGCAAGGGAATTCACTTTGTTGGTTATCACAGTTAGGAGGGAAGGGGAGAGGGGAAGGAAATTTTCAGATTAGTTGGGGGTCACATGTTGATTTGGGTAAGGAGAGGGATGGTACTGAAAGAATCTGTGAGTAGTATGTTGACATTGGAGAAAGGAAGGACACTGAAGTATGCACATAAGATATAGAAAACAGAGGCAGATACTAGTATATGCACAATACTGCATTACCATTAAAACCAAACACCAGGCTATGGATAAATGCATAGACAGATAAGAAGATCAGGTGGGAGTCGACACAC
This sequence comes from Orycteropus afer afer, assembly GCF_000298275.1. Taxonomy (NCBI): domain Eukaryota; kingdom Metazoa; phylum Chordata; class Mammalia; order Tubulidentata; family Orycteropodidae; genus Orycteropus; species Orycteropus afer. The sequence continues at coordinate 87,741 of NW_006922647.1, forward strand.
AGGAATATACCCTAGACCAAGAATAGATTTGGCTGAACATATTCTTATATATGCACTTGTGCTACAAAATTAGCCACACAAATAACAGAAGCAACAGAAGATAGAGTTATAGTAACCTCTCAGAGACAACCAAACTCCCTGAGAGAGAGAATCACTGGGCCTGCCAACTTGAGACCATTGTCTCAGGGGACATCATGCTCAATTGACACAATATAATACATAAAAATCTTGTTTCACAACTTACTTTGGTAGGAGCAACTGGGATCTTAAAAGCTTTCACATGGCCACCTAAGATGCAACTGTTGGTTTCCTCTCATCTAAATCAAAGAAGAGTGAAGAAAATCAAAGTCATTTGGAAACAATTAGTCCAAGGATAAGGTGGACCACAAGGACCTCAGCCTTCATGACCCCGAGACCAAAGGTACTAGATCATCCCCAGCTACCAATGTCAATCATTTAAAAAGGTATCAAAACTGGAGATACTGGATAGAGTGGGAGGAAAAATGTGGAACAAAATTCAAAAACACAAAAATGACCAGAATTACTAGTTGGATAGAGACTGATGGAAGCCCTGAGACTATGGCTCGAGTTATTGTTAGGGCCTAGAAACAGACTCACTCCCAAGGACTGGCTCTCAGCCCAATAGAAGAAAGACCTACATGCAGAACTCCTACCCCAGAGCAATGCACCCACCTACTCTAGGGAGATGCCACCCCTTAGAGCAGGATGGTAATCAGGGCATGAAATCAAATGTGTATGAACTGTTGAATGTAAAACAAATTTTCTCTGTAAGTTTGCACCCAAAGTACAATAAAATTAAAAAAAAAAAAAAAAAAAAAGCAAACATGTTTTATTGAATATGGATACCCAGTGAGACAGGGAGATTGTGTCTGCCAAAGACTGTCTTTCCCAGCTGAGAAAAGGTTAGGGTTTTTAAAGAGAATTGGGCTATAGGGTAGGGAGTTTGTGGAATATTGATGATGCAGACTAAGATGCATGAAGAGTCTGTTAGACAAAGTAAAACTGCCTCGTAAAGTTTCCAAGAGATTGCCACATCTTTTTCTGGCTGAGTAACTGGTGTGTTTGAATCACTAACCTTTTGGTTAGCAGTCAAGGGTTTTAACCTCTGTACCCAAGGGACTCCTTCTTAATCACTGTATCAAGTAAAAATTATTACTGTAGGTCACAAGAGAATATTTAAGGATGAAAGATTATTTGCATTAAATCAAGTCTATTCTCTGACTTCCCATTCAAAACATTTACATGACTTAATCTCATCAAAGTTGGATACTCAAAATTGGAGATTATTGTATTAATAAAGAATGCTTTTATGTTAGACTTTCAAACCTTTTCTATTGTGATTAAAAGATTATAGGTCACAGTTTCTAGTTTACTAAAGATGTAACTGTATACATATATTTTATTAGAATTCAATTTTTAATTTCATTTTTTAAAATCTTGAAGTTGTTAATGTAATGAAAATATAAATTACTTAAATGTACTCTGGTGGCACAGTGACTAAGCACTGGGCTACTAACCAAAAGGTCAGTAGTTTGAAACCTCACAGCCACTTGGCAGGAGAAAAATGAAACATTTACTGGCTTGGAAACCTTATGGGGCAGTTCTCTTCTGTTCTATAGAGTTGTTCTTTATGAGTCAGAATTGACCTGATGCCAGTGAGTTTTTGTTTTTTTGTTTGTTTTTAAATCATGGTTTAGAGACGGTTTAGATTGTAAAGATATGCATTTTGCTGCAGAAATAATGCACATTCTGTCAGGTAAGTAATTGGTATTTTATTCTTTAAGAAATATTTCACTTACTGTGTACATATTTTCAAAACAATGACAATCAAAATGTCATCAGAATTTTCACAGAATTTAACAAGACAATATAAAAATTCTTGTGTAAGGTAAAGATGTCAAGAAATAGCCAAGGATTTTAAAAAGTTAAATTAAGAAGAACAATATTTTCCATGTCGCTACATTCATATATATAAATTCAGTCATCTGTTTATATCTATGTCTAACAAAAATAAAGAAATATGCATTTAAAAGACTCACATCCAAAATGAAATTGATCCTAATTGTTCAGGGCAAAAAATTTTAAGTCAAGAGATAATCTATTAAGAAATACTTTTATCTCTACCTTCAAAAACATGCAATCTGATATCTTTCAACACTTTCATATTTAGTTATTACAATAGTTTTCAATATTGCAAAAAATTCCCTATTTTCTGATATTGTTATCTGTTGATATTAGACACTGTCGAACTGGTTCCAACTAGTGAACTGTATTATTCAATATTAAAATTATGCAATGATGGTTCATTTCAAATACTTTTACATATTTCATTTGGGTTACTTGTGGCATTTTCAATGGAAAAATGTATCTGAAAGAAAGTATATTTAATAGCTTCATAAGAAAAAATAAATATTTTTTACTGTTTAAGATTGAAAGTTAAATAAGACTAAACTATAAGTAAATATAAATAAACAAACTATAAATAAAACTATATAATGTTTTTAATAGTGCTAGTTATTGTTATTGTTAGGTGGTATCAAGTCAGTCCTGATTCATAGTGATCTTATGTACAACCTAGTGAAACATGGCCCAGTCCAGCAGTGTACTCACAAACTTTAATATGTTTGAGCTCATTGTTGCAGTAATTGTCATTCCATTTTGTTAAAGATCTTCCTCTTTTTCACTGACTCTCTACTTTACCAAACATAATGTCTTTCTCCAAGGACTGGTCCCTCCTGACAACATGTTCAAAGTATGTGAGACACTTCTCACCATCTTTGCTTCTAAGGACCATTTTGACTGTACTTCTCCCAAGACATATTTGTTCAACATTCAATATGTTTCACCAATACCGTAATTCAAAGGCATCAATTTTTCTTCAGTGTCCCTGATTCATAGTCCAATTTTCACATATGTGAAGTGATTGAAAATGTCATGGCTTAGATGAAACCCACCTTAGTCCTCAAGGTGACATCTTTGCTTTTTTCAGGCATTTAAGGGATCTTTTGCAGCAGATTTGTCCAAGGTACTATGTTTGATTACTTGACTGCAGCTTCCGTTAGTGTTGACTGGATATCCCACTAAAATGAGATCCTTGGCAACTTCAATCTATTCTCCATTTATCATGTTGCTGCTTATATGTCCAGTTGTGAAGATTTTGTTTTCTTTATGTTGAGGTATAATCCATAGTAAGAGCTGAAGTCTGATCTTCATTGGTGATTCAAGCCTTCTTTACTTTTAGCAAGTAAAGCGTGTAATCTGTAAATTTCAGGCTGTTAATGAGTCCTCTTCCAATCCTGATGTCCTGTTCTTCATGAAGTTCTTCTTCTTGGATTTTTTACTCAGCATACAGGGGCAGGAGGCAAGGCTAGGCCCCAAGCCACCTAGAACCAGGAAAGGGAGGGACGGGGAGCAGCCTCAGGGACCTCAGGAGCAGCAGGATATCCAGGTTAAAAGAGGCAGGAGGCAAGGCTAGGCCCCAAGCCCCCTAGAGCCAGGAAAGGCAGGGGCCAGGAGCAGCGGGGGAGGACCACAAAGTGGCAGGTTTCAGGTAGGAATTAGGTTAAGAGGAGGGTGCAGAGGTTTCCAAAACCTAAGGGAGACAAACTTGTCTGTCAGTTTGTCATCCTGTGAGGCTTATGCATTGCTGTGAGGCTTGAGGCTGTGCCACTGGTGTTTCAGATGCCAGCAGAGTTGCACATGGTGCACAGGTTTCAACGCAGTTTACAGACTAAGAAAACTAGGAAGAAGGAGGAGGCCATCCACTTCTCAAAACTGAAAAGAAATAGTGTGGCATTGATCATCACAAAAAAGATATTTCAAGATCTCTCCTGAAGTACAGTGCTGTCAGTGATAGGATAATATCCATATGCCTACAAGGAAGACCAGTTAATACAATTATTATTCAAAGCTGTGCACCAACCACCAAAGCCAAAGATGAGAAAATTGAAGATTTTTATCAACTTCTGCAGTCTGAAATTGACTGAACATGCAATCATGTGTTGCTTATCACTGGTGATTGGAATGCAAAAGTTGGAAACAATGAAGAATCACTGGCAGTTGGAAAATGTGGTCTTGGTGACAGAAATAATGCTCGACATTGCATGACAAAATTTTGCAAGACCAACAACTTATTCATTACAAATACTTTATTTCAACAACACAAACGGTGGCTCTGCATGTGGACTTCACCAGATGAAACACACAGGAATCAGATTGACTACATCTGTGGCAAGAGATGATGGAGAAGCTCAATAACTTCACCCAAAACCAGCCCAGGAGTTGATTGTGGAACAGACCACGAAATGCTCATATGCAAGTTCAACTTGAAGTTAAAGACAGTTAAAACACGTCCATGAAAAGAAAAATTTGATCTTGAATTATACCCCTCCTGAATTTAGAAACCATCTAAAGAATAGATTTGATGCATTGGACACCAATGACCAAAAACAAGAAGAACTGTGGGATGACATCAAGAACATCTTCCATGAAGAAAGCAAAAAGTCATTAAAAATATGAGAAAGAAAGAAAAGATCAAAAGAGATGTCAGAAGAGACTCTGAATCTAGCCCTTGAGCAGAGTAGCTAAAGCAAGTGGAAGAAATGACAAGATAAAAGAGCTGAACAGAAAGTTTCAAAGCTCGAGCAGACAAAAGCCAATTACTATAATGAAATGTGCAAAGACCTGGAGTTAGAAAACCAAAAGGGAAGAATATACTCAGCAATTCTCAAGCTGAAAGAAAGGAGGAAAAAATTTAAGCCTTGAGTTGCAATATTGAAAGATTCAATGGGAAAAATATTGAAAGATTCAGGAAGCATCAAAAGAAGATGGAAGGAATACACAGAGTCACTGTACCAAAAAGAACTGGTTGATGTTCATCTATTTCAGGAGGTGGCATATGTTCAAGAATCAATGGTATTGAGGGAAGAGGTTGAAGCTGTGCTGAGGGAAATGGTGAAGAACAAGGCTCCAGGAATTCACGGAATACCCATTGAGATGTTTCAACATACAGATGCCCCACTGGAGGCACTCAC
>NW_006922647.1:97894-105853 GCF_000298275.1 Orycteropus afer afer
CCCACCTGGCTGACTGTTCCTCTGTCTGGCTTCCTGGCTTTTAATCCCCTTTCTCCTGCTTTTCTGGCCTGCTTCTTCGGGCATCCCTGAGTTGTCTCTCCTCACCTGTAACCCTGGGGCTGACTGCTCTTCTGTACGGGTTCAAGGCTTTTATCCCCTTTCTCCTGTTCTTCCGGCCTGCTATTCTGGCGTCCCTGCATTGTCTCTCCTCACCCGTATCCCTGGGGCTTACTGCTCTTCTGTCTGGGTTCAAGACTTTTATCCCCTTTCTCCTGCTTTTCTGGCCTGCTACTCTGGACGGCCTGAGTTTCCCCTCCTCTCCTAATCCCTTCGGCTGATTGCTCTTCTGTCCGAGTTCAAGGCTTTTTCCCCTTCCCTGCTCTTCTGGCCTGCTACTCTGGTGTCCCTGCGTTGTCTCTCCTCACCTGTAAGCTTGGGGCTCAAGGCTTTTATCCCCTTCCCTGCTCTTCTGGCCTGCTACCCTGGCGTCCCTGCGTTGTAACTAATACTGTTTTGTTTTTCCATCTTTCTATCTATCTATCTACCTATCTATCTATCTATCTATCTATCATCTATCTATATGTTTTAATCAATCATAGATGTGCCTTATGTGTGTATAGTAACTTTGTGGTATAGCAAGATAGTTTTATGTATATCCCAGTGACATGAAATGAAGAAAACATTATTTTTTTTCCTTATTGAATTTTGAAGAAACTTATTTTCCTATCTTTTTTAGAAGAGAACAAATTTTTGACAGATCATCTTGTGCCCCAGAGACAAGGATCTGCACCAAGATTAGTCTTCTAAAGTATTTTTTGACAATCTCATACTGAAGCAGGTAGGAAGATAAATTAAATAACAAGAAATTATTTATTCATAGGAATTTTTTTTCATGGATTGACATCTGAATTTATAGGACTTCTAGTTTCAATTTTCCCCAGTTGGGTGAATCAAGTCATTCAACATTTTGTTTTTTTTTAAATTAAGTCAAATATATTTAATTTCATCCCTGTAAACTCGGAGACTGGTTTCTGCTCCAGAACATAAGTCTTGGTGCATAGCTTTTTACTTAAAATAAAATTATCTTGATTTTCCTTGTAATCTGGGACAAGTCAATTAATTATTTTCTTCCTGGTTCTATATTAAGGGAATGATATTTTAGATATTTATATTAATGGGTTTTGTTGTTGTTAACTGCTGTTGAGTTGACTCTGACTCATAGTGAACATATGTACAACAAAAGAAATTGTTGCCAAATTCTGTACAATTTTTGCAATCCTTGGTACACTTTCTAACATTGGGGGTAATTTTTAACAACTCTACTGGATGATATTTTGTTGTTGTATGTGGGGTTTTCATTGGCCAATTTTCATAAGTAGATTGGCAAATCTTTCTTCCTGTCATGTATTAGTGTGGAAGCTTCACTGACATCTGTTCACTATGGGGGACCATGCTATGTTTGAAATACTGGAGGCTTCTAGCCTTAAAGCAATATGCAAGCCACCATAGTACAACAAACTGACAGCCTGGTGAGGAGTTAAATGACTACAATCTTCCTAATCTTTCTCAGGGTTTCTTTTCTTTTTCTTTTTTTTTCAGTTTTCTAAAACTTGATTGATGAAGATTCATTCTTTGAAATTGATTAGAGTCCTTAACTTGGATATTAGCAACAATGCAAAATGAATTGAAAATAAAACTATGGAAATGACTTTTTCACTATATGTTGAAGCTTTATAATGGAAGAAGTAGAACTTTTTATTGTTCTGTTCATTTTATCATAGCATTGAAGAATAATTTTAAAGGCTTTGTTTTGTATTACTTGATATTCTTTATATAAGTTAAAACAAGCAACTGAAATCAATCATCTAGTTATAAAGCACAGACTAAATTCATTGCATGAATTTTTCTAAGCAGAAAGTACAGAATTTGGTCTTCAAAGACAATATTTGATTATGCTTAACCTAAATAAAGTTTAGAATCCTTTATGTGTCAACAAAAGATATAGTACTCAGTCATTCTCATACAAAATATTTAGACAACTCAGCCATTTGATTTCAGTTTTATAGTCAAATGTCTGAAACTTTAATTGTCTTCCATTAGAGCTGGGATTTCAAAGAAATAATATCACAACAAAAGCCTCTGGGTATTAGGTAGTTGTTTTGATCATCTAGTACTACCCTAACAGAAAATACCACAAGTTGGTGGTTTTAACAAATGGAAATTTATTCCCTTACAGTTTAGGAAGCTAGAAGTCTGAGTTCAAAGTGCCAGCTCTAAGGGCTGGGTGAAAGCCCCTCCTTCTTGGACTTCAGCTCTGTGTCTTGCTCCTGGCCAACTGAAGCTGGAGGGTTCTCTTAACTTAGGCAGCTGCTGGCAGCTAAGACCGTCAAACTCAAGGTCAACAGGTAAAGTGGCACAGTCCAAAGATATCAAGCAACACTGCAGGCCAATAGTGCAAGTGCAGAAACAGTCTCAAGATTGGCAGATAACATGGCTGGCTACTGAGAGAAAGACTCAGCAAATGCAGAATCTAAATGTAACAAAAAGCTAAAGAAATTTTTCAAAGCTTCCTCTTCTATACTGGAAGTTGATCACATCCCTAAGTTAGCTACTCAGCTGCTCACAGTAGATTCCACCATGGAGTTGATTCCAGTCACATCATGGGGAATCATTACATCCAGCTGCCCAGACACTCAAAACCAGAAGACACAGCCAAGTTGACCTTAACTACCACAGTAATGTTTCAAATGCTCACCTGCCACATGGTAATTTGTTGAAATCTATATGCAGTTAAGTATGACCTTGATGTAAACATCTTAGTAAAGAGTTTCACTTTCAACAATATTCTGGAACATCAAGGAAAAGTAACACAAACTGCACAGATATTACAACAAATAAGACACCAAGAAATAGTATATGAGCAGAATCTGTTGTCAGAAATTTCAAAATATGCAGAAATGATATAGTGCTTGTGATAATGCATTCTGGAGTCATATAAATATTAGTCAGAGTAGTGGCCTGTTAAGAATATGTTAAAATACCCCTTGCCTACAAAGTGAAAGGATTCAGCCTCCATTAACTTACTGTTTAATATTTGTGTCCATGAAAATAATTTGAGTGCATGTGTTTCATGATGACTGATCAAGCATGAATGTGATTTTGTGTCTGCAGCTAATTGCTGCCGTGCCAGAAACAGCCTGTCACCAGCAAGGGTTTTAAGTTGGGCACTTGGTTTAGAAATCATGACAGAATTTCCAAATGGTTTCCCCAGTTAACAAATGAGGTCATTAATACTTTGTACAAAATTAATTGTTGTGAAATGATTTTCTGCTTCCTTCTGTACTAAAATCTCAACTGTCATCAGAAGATTTTAATTTCTGACGTTTTGTATCATAGATTTATTCTTCTGCTCATGTTTCCAAATTCTCCATGATAGGCATCACCTCTGGTATCTTTCCAAAATAATTTTATAGCTTTTTAATTATGTCAATATTTTTTTAAAAAAATACATATATGGAGCTTTAAAATACAAAACATGTGAAGTTAGACACAAATGATTTCCTAAACTTTCTGTCTATAGCCCAAGCTGTCATTTTGTTGTATAGTGGTGGCTTGAGGGTTTCTATGAGGCTGGAAACTTCATCACCGGTATTTATAATAGCAGCAGGGTCACCTATGGTGGACAAGTTTCAACATAGCTTCCAGAATAAGACAGACTATATACTGGCAATATATTTCCAAAGGAAGTATAAGACTGGTACTATAGTTGCAAAAATTAGCCAATGAAAACCTTATGGATCACAGAACACTGATTCTTTTGCTTTGGATACATCATAAAAGAGGGATCAATCACTGGAGAAGGACATTATAATTGGTAAAGTAGGGCATCAACTGACATCAACTAGGGTGTGGTATACCCTTGTTGAGATATTTTGGCACAATGGCCAAAAAGATAGACTAAAAATGTTGGTGATTATAAGAAGATAGGACCAGGCAATGTTTCATTATGTTGTTCATAGATTACTGTTACTCAGAGTCTACTAGACAGCAGCTAACAACAGCAACAATAACAAAAATAACAAAAGTTTTGTAAAGTATAGATTTTATCATAAACTCCAAATTAATAAAGTAATAATACAAAATTATAAAAATCCTAGCAGGTTATCCAAATTTTTCACTAAAATTAGAAAACAATATTAACTAAACGCCACTCATCTGTCTGTCATACTATGATGTATTGTGTGTTGCTGTGATGCTTGAAGCTATGCCACCGGTATTTCAAATACTAGCAGGGTTACCTATGGGGAACAGATTTTAGTCGAGCTCCTAGACTAAGACAGACTAAGAAGAAGGCCTTGGCTACCTACTTCTAAAATAATTGGCCAGTGAAAGAAAGCTTTATGAATTGCAGAGTACTTTGTCAGATACAGTGCTGGAAGATGAACCCCTCAGGTTGGAAGGCACCCAAATATGACTGGGGAAGAGATGCCGTGAAGTAGAGTCCACTTTAATGATGTGTATGGAGTAAATCTCTCAGGACTTTCCTTTACTTATATGACACAACTAAAAATGAGAAGAAACAGCTCCAAGCATCCATTAATAATTAGAATGTTGAATGTATGAAGTATGAATCTAGGAAACTTAGAAGTTGTCGAAAATGAAATGGACTGCTTGAAGCTCAATATCCTAAGCATTAGTGAGCTAATATGGACTGGTATTGACAATCATATGGTTTACAGTGCCAGGAATAACCAATTGAAGAGGAACAACATTGCATTAATTGTCAAAAAGAACATCTCATAATATATCCTGAAGTACAATGCTGTCACTGCTAGGATAATATTTAAACACTACAAGGATCACTAGGTAATATGACTATTATTCAAATGTAGGAACCAAGCAAAAATCAAGAAATCAAATGACATTTGCAATGGGCAAATCAGCTGCAAAAGAATGAATTGGTCATGGTACAGATTATAGAAATGAAAGATGAATAAGTTACTGCCATTACAGTGTATTATAAATGCTTATTATATGAAAATGATTCCATGTGTTTGATACATGGTAATGTTCAAGAGAGGTGGCCCAAGCCGGTCGATAGTTAGATGCCTCATAATGTTCTTGTTACAACAAAGACCCAAGAAAACAAGCAAATCAGATATAGATGGCAACTTTGGAACCCTGAATATCAAAGGCAAAGCTGACAAATCAGATTGTTGGGCAAGTTGAAGAACAGACTGTAAAAAAACAGTAAACATGGAGATTTGTGGATTGTAAGGCCCTGGCAGCCAAACCTGTACAACCTGATCATATTTAAAGAAAGTTAGCAGTGTTCGCAGCTGAAGCCCCTGTGGTAGTTAAGGTTATGTGTCAACCTCCTGGGCCTGGTTTTGAGTGGCTGGGCAGCTGGATGTAGTGATCCCTCATGATAAGAGTGGTAATCAATTCCATGCTGGAACCTGCAATGAGCAGCTGTTTTAGGGATGGGGTCTGTTTCCAGTACATAAGGAGAAGCTTTGGGAACCGTCTTGAGCTTTTTGGCACACTTTCACCCTGCATGTAACAACTCTTTATCTCAGTGACCTGCCTTGTTGTCTGCCAATCTTGGGATTGTTTCTGGACTTGAACTAGTGTATTGATGTGTTGCTTGATAATCTTGAGATGGTGCTATTTTACTTGTCAACCTTAGGTTTGTCAGTCTCAGTAGCCAGCAGCTGCTTGAGCTAAGAGATGTCTCCAGCTTCAGTGAGCCAGAAGCAAGGTGAGCTAAAGTACAAGGTCCAGGGGCTTTCACCTAGCCCCTAGAGTTGCACTTTGAACTCAAACTTCTAGCCTCCTAAAGTGTAAGAGAATATATCCCTCTTTGCTAAAGCCACCCATTTGCAGTATGTCTGTTAGAGTGGCACTAGAGAACCAAAACAACCCCATCACCTAGTGCAGGTAAGAAACAGCTTCTCTGTATCCACATCAAGAGTTCGGCAGGAAGGGTCCCAACTCTGTGAATGATAAGTACACTTACCTCACCTACTACATCACCAGAGCACTCAAGTGGGTTGCCTAAAGACCTATGGTGTACCCTCCTTCTTATTCTTATCCTCTGACGTGTGATTGCAGTCTAATGGCACTTACCACTGCCCTGCCCCCTGAACCAAGGGGACACAGACCGGTAGCTCCCACTCCTTCGGTTATCCTCTCATGCTGAGGACCTATGGATTGGCAGTGTCTGCCTCTTTACCTACTCAACAGTGCCAGAGGCCTGTGGAAATGCAATGTCTGCTTCTATGCCCAGCCACCTGCACTGGGAGCCCACAAACTGATGATGCCCACTGTTCCTCCCAAACACTAGCACCAAGAGCCCAGGAACCAGTGGTGTCCACTACTATGCCTAGGCACCACACCAGGAGTTTACAGGTTAGCTCCTCCTACTCCCTCCAGTCACCTGCACCACAGGACAGAGAACCACTGGCACACCCTCCCCAGCATTGTGCTGTCATAGACACAGGCACAAACTTCTTGTGGGTACCCAGGGACTGGTGGCATCCTTGCTGCCTTGTTTCCCACACCATCTTCTCCATGCAATTTATGCTTACTCTAACCACACCTGCATAGCCCTGCTCATCCAGGACTGTTTCAGTACTATCTACCCAGTGACTGATTACTCAGGCACCTTTGTCCTGACCACCCAGCAACTGACAGTGTGCACACACAATACCTAACCCACCAAACAATGAGAACACTTCTTCAGTCTCACTTCCAACTGACAGGGTGGACAGACACATCACTTCACCAGTGATGTCAGCACATCCTCAACCACCCTGCAAGAACAGTGAACAGTGATCACATACACATACCCAGCCACTGCCCCTGTCACCCAAAGAAAGCTTATGAGAATTCCAGTGTTCCCAAACTAGTCATCAGAGGAGCACACACACCCTGCCTACTGAGGTATATCAAAACCAAACCAAACAAAAAATCAGGACACAGCAAACAATCAATAAAAATTATAATACCTTAATACCTACGAGACAACAGACAATACCAAATCACATAAAGAAATAGAACCAAATGACTCTAAATGACCAAAATTAAGAACCAGAAAACTTTCTGGAAGAAGAAATAGTAATAGAAATACCCGATAAAGGATTTAAAAGATCAATATACTGAGATCAAGAAACAGATGAAGAAAAACAGGGACAAAATCAAGGAAGCACAGACAAAATCACGTGAAACACAGACAAAGTGACATTCACAAAAAAATTCAAGACATAATAACAAAATAAATAGACAGTTAGAAACCATACAAAAGCAGCAACTGGAAATACAAAAAAAATAATAATAATAAAATAAAATAAAATTCAGAAATAAACAACTCACTGTCAGTGAAGGTAAACATGGGTATATGGGTAGATAGATGGGTGGACAGGCTGAACTATTAGGTATGTCTATGAAGTGGGGAGTGTATCCAAGAACATGTATAGGGTTGGCAGACAATGGTCCTATAACTTTATGTGTATGATCTGAATTCCCAGGTGTATAGTGTAACTGACAAGGGACAAGGTTGTAATCACTGCTTGGTCACAGCCAGCTACCCAGAGGGACCAAGTAGTTGAACCTGTGGGCTCGGGACCATAGTTGCAGGGGACAATGAGCTCAACTGGCATAACATACTACACAAAACATTGTTCCACCTCCTACTGTGGTGAGTAGCAACTGGGATCTTAAAAGCTTGCAAGCTGCCATCTAGGTGCAACAATGGGTCTCTCCTCGTCTAGAACAAAGAAGAATGAAGAAAACCAAAAATTCATGGAAAGAATTAATCCTAGCAACTGGCGCACCATCTGATCTGCAGACTATATGAACAACTATGAGACCAGAAGAACTAGATGGTGCCTGGCTACTATTGTCAACCACTTGGAAGAGGATCTATGTAGGAGATCCTGGATAGAGAGGGAGAACAAT
>NW_006922647.1:106063-109245 GCF_000298275.1 Orycteropus afer afer
AACTATCGGAAGGAAGTAGGAGGGGAGATGTTGCATTGTGGTAAATTTTGGTCAATGTCATGAGACAAAGTGTATGTGAACTGCTGTATGGAAAGTGTATTTGCTCTGTAAATTTTCACCCAAATCACAATTAAAAGAAAAAAAAAAAGGAGCAAAAAGAAACAAACAACTCAATAGGAAATAGGGGTATAATTGAATCACTGAAAGACAGAATAAGTGAAATAATGAACAAATCTGTTGACACCAATCTGTTTGAGTTAATAATAGAAAAAAAGAATGGAGAAAAATTAAGAAAGCTTCAGAATTACATCAAATGCTAACAAGAAGAGAAATTTACATGTGATCAGAATCCCAAAACAGAAGGCTAATAAAAGAAGATGGATAACGCAGAGAGAATTGTCAAGGATTTGGTGGCAGAAAACTTCATAATATAATAAAAGACAAGAAAATATTCCTCCAACAAGCAGTTAAGTCCATACAGGATAGATCCCAAGAGAAAGTCACCAAGACATATTATGAACAAATTTGCCAAAACCAAAAACAAGAAGGAATACTGAGAGCAGCTCAGTAAAAACAAAAAGTTGCTTAGAAAGAGCACTCAATAAGAGCAACCTCTGCTTCAAAAAGACAATGGAATGAAATATACAAAACCTTGAAAGGAAAATAAAATGCCAACCAAGAATTATATATCCAGCAAAATAGTCTCTCAAATATAATTGTGAATTTAGGACCTTTCCAGATAACCAGAAATTAAATGAATTTTTAAAATTGTGAATAACCTTACAAGAAATATCAAAGGGAATCCTCCAGGCAGAGACTGTATAGCATTACACAACTATCTGAGATAAAAATACAGGACAGCATCAGACTTATATCAACCCAGACAAAAAAAAATTCTCAAAAATAAAACAAAGCTAAAAGTCTAAAAATAGGGAACCAGGACATCAATCTGTAAATGATGATAATGTCAAAACTAAAAGGAGGAATAAATGGTATATTTATAGACTTTCATATGAAAAGGAAGTCAAGACAGTATCAAGAAATAAAAGCCTGCTTTAAACTGAGGAAGATAAAGGTAAATTTCAAGGACACAAAGAAAGTTACAAACCTACTCATCAAAATAAAAAAGTAAACATAAAGATTCAGTGAACATAAAATCAACAACAGCACAAAAGAAACAGAAAGGAAATCCACAAAAAAGAACTCAGCACAGAAAATTAAGTGTAACAAAGAAACTGTCCAAACCACAAAAAAAGAAAAAGCACAACAGTGGTAAACTCATATCAATTAATAATTACACTGAACGTATATGGCTTACATGCACCAGGAAAAAGACAGAAAATGGCAAAATAAATAATAAATAAATAAATGAGCCATCAACGTGCAGTCTACAAGAGACATATTTTAAAACAAAGACTAATAAACTAAAGTGCAAATGATGAAAAAAATGTATCAATCAAGCAAACAACCACCAAAAGAGAAAAGAGGTAGTAATATTCATTTCTAGTAAAATAGACACGAAAGTAAAATCCACCATAATAGATCAAACAGGTCATTATATAATAACTAAATTGTAAATCCACCCAGAGAATATAACTATAATAAATATATATGCACCCCGTTTCAGGATAATAGTAGGAGGCTTCAACATAACATTTTGGTCAATGACATAGCAACTAGAAAGAAATTCAACAAAGATATGGAACATCTCAATACCATAATCAACCGAAATGACCCCATACAGATGTAAGGAACACTCCACCCAACAGCAGCAAAGCATACATTTTTTTTTTTACAATGCACATGGGTCGTTATTCAGAATATACCACATTTAAGGCCACAAAGCAAGGTTCAATAGCATTCAAAACACTGAAATTATATAAAGCTTTTCTCTGATCACAGTGCTATAAAAGTAGAAATAAGTAATAGGGAGAGCAACGAAAAAAATAAATTGCATAGAAATCAAATAACATCTTACATAGAAACTACTGGGTTATGGAAGAAATCAAAGATAAAATTTTAAAAATCTTAGAATCAAATAAGAATGAAAACACAGCAAACCAAAACCTTTGGCACACACCAAAAGTAGTGTTCAGAGGTCAATTTATAGCAACAAACACACACACACCAAAAATGAAGAAACGGCCAAAATCAAGAGACCAGCAAAAGAAGCCCATAGTGGTCAGAAGAAAGGAAATAATAACAAAAAGGGAAGAAATAGATAAGACAGATAACAGAACAATAGAAAAATCAACAAAACGAGAAGTTGGTTCTTGGACACAATCAATAAACCAAGAAACCACAAGCCAAACTGAATGAAAAAAGGTAGAAGAAGCAAATAACCCAAAAAAGAAATGAGACACATGCCATTACAATAGAACAAACTGAAACAAAAAATTCCTAAGAGAATAGTAAGAAAAATTGTACTCAACAAATGTGAAAACTAAGAGGAAATGAACAAGGTTCTAGAAACATTTTTTGTTCTCACACTTTATTTCTTCTATTACCGAGTGGTTCTTAAGCAGTGTGTTATTAATTTTCTATGCATTTTATTTTTTTTCCCTCATTTTCCTGGTATTTCTAAATTTATAGAATTGTTCGAGAACATGTTTTGTAGTATTTCAGTGCTTTTAAATTTATTCAGGCTTGTTTTGTGGCCTAACACATGGTCTATTCTGGAAAATGAACCAAGCACACTGCAAAAGAATGTGTATTGTATTTGTGTTGTGGGGAGTGTTCTAAATATGTCTATGAAGTCAAGTTGGGTGATTGTTTTGTTGAGATCATCTGTGTTTTTGTTCAGTTTCTGTCTAGGTGTTCTGTCCTTGATGGAAAGGGTGTGCTAAATTTCCTACTACTATTATAGAATGACCTATTTCTCTTTTTAATTTAAAGTTTGCTTTATGTATTTTGCAGCTCTTTCATTTTGTGTATAGATATTTATTCTAGTTTTGTTCCCTTGTTACATCTTCCTTTTATCAGTATATTTGTCCTTCCTTGTCTCTTATGTTGGTTTTCTCCATGAAGGTTTTTTTATCAGGAATTAATATTTCCACTCCTGCTCTTTTTTGATTGCTGTTAACTTGATAAAATTTTTCCATCCCTTCATTTTCAATTTATTTTTTCTTTGTATCTAATGTGAGTGTCTTGTAGCCAGAATATTGATGGGCCTTGGTTTCTTA
>NW_006922647.1:110090-110602 GCF_000298275.1 Orycteropus afer afer
ACCATAGTTTGGTCGTCCACTCTTCTGCTGATGAGCATGTAGGTTGTTTCCATCTTTGTGCTATTGTAAATAGTGCTGTGATGCACATGGGTGTGCATATATCTGTTTCTGCCCTGGCTCTCACCTCTCTAGGATATATATATCTAGTAATGGGATTGCTGGGTCAAATGGCATCTCCAATTCCAGCTTCCTAAGGAATTGCTATATTGCTTTCCACAGTGGTTGTATCACTTCACAGTCCCATCAGCAGTGTATGAGAGTCCCAATCTCTCCTCATCCCCGACAGCTTTTGTTATTTTCTGTTTCATTGAACCTTGCCATCAGTGCTGAGGTTAGAGGGGAGTATCTCATTGTTGTTTTGATTTATATCTCTCTCTTGGCCAATGATTGTGAGCATCTCTTCATGTATTAGCTAAACACCTGAATATCCTCCTTGGTGAAGTATCTATTCATGTCTTCTGCCCATTTTTCAATTGGATTGTTAATTCCTTTGGTGTTGAGGCATTGGAGTT
>NW_006922647.1:119426-120946 GCF_000298275.1 Orycteropus afer afer
AATCCGAAACCTCCAGGGCGAGCGGCGAGCCGCTCACTCAAGGAAGTATATAGTCTGGAATGCCGTTCTTCCAGTTTTTCCTTGAGATAGCATTGCAGGTAGGCCACACCCCTGGGGAAACTCCCCTTGGGCAGACGGGCCGCTCAGAACTCAGTCATGTGATCCATCATGGGAACCACCACTCACAACTGGAGTCCAGCCAAGTTGACACATCTTCAACTATCACAAAACCCAAGGAGGGGTCGCTATGAGTTGGGTCCAACTCGATGGCATGTAACAACAACAACAACATATCTAAAAGTAAAATAAAATGAACACATCATTCTGAACTTTAGATTTCATGTCTCTAAAGGGAGAAAAATAATAACCAACTGTATATTTTTTGTTTTAAGGCTTGAAGAAGATAAGACATGCAAATCTTTTAGAACTGTGACTTATTCATTATAGGGCTAAATAAGTATTATGTTTATTTCCAAATTGCCTTTCTATTGTAAGAGGCAAGAAACTACTTGTGTAAAAATAGATCTGGAAATGACTAACCAGTACTGATTGTTTTTGCTGACAACTGAAATTGCAAATTTTTCCATTGTTAATTTCTAAATTGTTATACTGTAAGCTGCTGTATTAACTTCTTATACTTAAAACTGTTTCCCAGAACAGCAACAGCATTCATTGAGTAGTTTCAGATTATTGTTGTCAAATACAGGAAATTGTGTACTACTTGGAAAATAGAAGTAAAGCAGAACCATTGTTGTTGGACTCATCACAGATATTCTTGATGAGTCTAAGCTTGCGCCTGTTATTCCCACTTTGTATGGATCACATCTTCCTCATTTCTAGAATAATGGTAAAAAATTATTTTTTTCTAAATTTGTTTTCTGTAAGTGAAATAATTTCAGGTTGATTATTTTTGGAACTAGCTAGTAGGTGTGTTGACATTTATTGAATGCTTAATATATTCTAGGCATTTGTCATAGAAAGACATATTTTTTGAAGAAGACATACTGAGATATCTTTAGGAGCCCAAGGACAACAAAGTTTAGGTCATATTAAAAATCAGAGTCTAAAATTGCTCCTATTACTGTTTCACCCACCATTGCTATGGAGTCAATTCCAACTAGTAGTTACCTTTTGCCTTTCCAAGGCTGTAAATCTTTACAGAAGTAAATTGCCTCCTCTTCCTCTGGCAGAGCAGCTGGTGGATTTAGAATAACTGCAGTCAAATAAATGTCTTACCCACTACATAAGCAGAACTCCTGTCCTGGTAATGCTTACCCTCTACTTATAACATCTGCTTTCCTTTGTTAGTTACTTCATTTTACACATATAAATATACCAAGCCCAAAACCAAACTCACTGCCATCAAGTCGATTCTGACTCATAGTGACGCCATTTCAGTTTCCAAAGTGGTAAATCTTTACAGAAGATTCCCCAATCTTCCTTCCATAGAGTGGCTGGTGGGTTTGAACTTCCAATCTTCTGGTTAGCAGTCAAATGCCTTAGGCACTATGCCACCAGAG
>NW_006922647.1:122986-132247 GCF_000298275.1 Orycteropus afer afer
GAAAGAAAGAAAGAGAGGGAGGGAGGGAGGTGGGAAGAAGGAAGGAACGAAGGAGGAAAGGAAGGAAAGAAGGAAGGAAGAAAGGAAAAAACAGAGAGAAGAAACTCCATATGAAATACCTATTCTCATCCTCATCTCAATTTTCGCTTTCATTGTCTCAGCCCAAATAATATATCAGGTGACTTCATTTTGAAATGGAATATTTGATGCATGATAGGCATCAAGACCAAAGCACAGAGGGTAAAATTAGAGATGTAGAATTTCCTTTCTCTGTGTCCTCAATTAGGTAATTAACTTAAGTAGTCATAATCTTCTCTACAATACAAGTGAAAGACTGCAGATGTGTGCTTTAAAGTTTTAAGTGGCCCACACCCAGCTGTCAGGGAGCATTAGGCCAACTTTTCTCTAGTTGAAAATGATAATTGGATAGAGAAATAGGAAATTGGATTAACAATATTAGTTGTACCAAAAGTTCCTCGCAGGGATGGCACCTTTACAGAGGTAATAGATTTGTTTAATTTGGAAAAATAACACCTGCAATTTCCAAATGATAGTTACAATTATTACTAACCACTGAAAATACATTTACATAGTTTGATATGAAAATAACCAGAGGAAGAAACAGCATAACATTAAACTTAGCTTTTACAATGCTCCTGGTTTGAATGCAATTTCCTTTCTGTTGGGAAGAAGTAGAAGATTTGTTAAGTATTTCATGACAGGCCAAGAGCAAGAGGCATTATTGGTGAAATAAGTAGTAATTAGTTTATTACTTTGCAAGATATATTGTTTCTTAAATATTTTAATATTAATATCTAATGTAGGCCAGATGTAACACTAAGGTATAGGATTTAAAAATTAATTTATTATTAAGTGAAAAATAAATTTATATTTACATTCTTAACAGGAATGACAAAGAAAAAGGATCTAGCATCATTTTATCAAAATCACACCTTTTCACCCAATCTCCATCAGCATTTCATTCTCATCCTAGAGAATATGATACTGATGCCACCTCTCTGTCACCTAAATAGCACTAAATGGGCAAAGGACATTTAACATGGGATGTTTGGACTTATACAGATGAAGACTAAAAGTTGATTATTAGTTAAGGGAGGTTGAGAAATCTACACTAAGAAAATAAGAAAGTGGAGGACCAGCAGAGGAAAAGATTGATGTACAAAAGGTGTGAGCAGTTGGAGAGGCTCAGTTAAAAGGTTCTGTCTTGTGAACTTTTTTTCATTGCTGTGTGTCATCCAACCCTTAGTGATGTCATATGACAGAGCTGAACTCTCCTATGGGATTTCCTATGGGAACAGATCACTAGGTCTTCTCACCTGCAGAATAGTTGGTAGGTTCAAACTGCCGATCTTTTGGTTAGCAGCTTAGTGATTTAACCGTTATACTACCAGGGCTCTTTTGGCGAACTCTAGTCATCTTGATTCCCTGAACTCTCAGCTTCATCTTCTTAACTCAGAAAATCTACCAGGCTCTGTCTTGGTTCCCTCACTCCAACTCCCAGCCTGGAGCTTTTCTCCAGGGGGTAAACTTGGACAAACATAATTCTCATCTCATTGTTTTCCATTTCTCAGGAACCATAGTACTCCATTGCATGAAATCATCTATTTTTATTTTTTAAGTTGGTATTTATAGAATGAATTGAAAAGGATCAATAAGAAAGAACAGGTAGGAGATCTTCAGCAGCATTTTTCATGAGAGATAATGGTCACTCGAACTAACAGGCAAAAGCATTATCATTTAAAGAAGAAAATATGAGAGTGGAGATAGCCTGAGATAGGGGCTTGAATATTAAGAATATTGTAGACAGAGCAGCAGCTGTGACTATAAATGAAAATGTAGAATTAAAAGTATTGCATGATTAGTGGTGTTTTATATGAGTACGTTTAAGTGGTAACTATGGAAAACTGTATTTCTCAGACTCCTGGAAAGATGACTATAAAGAAGGAAAAATCTACACAAAAAAGAAACCAAGAGAGAAAGTAGAAGAGTTGCATCTGGCTAAATGGGATGAGTTAGAACTAAAATAGAGTTTTGATCCAAGGGGCTTCTTTTGAGTGTTACCCAAGGGAATTACAGTGTCAAACAGAAAATAGGTATTAGTCAACATGGATGTCTTGTCCTAGAATGTGAAGGAGGGATTGAGTACCAGATTTTTTAAAATGCAAATTTTAGAATAAAAGCTACTGGGAGTGTGGTTTGGAAAGTTACATTTTTAACATGCAATCCAAACAATTCTTATGGATTATGTTTGGAACACTGAGCTGAGGATTTTTAATTTGATGTAATAGGCAATGTGGAGACAGACTTTTGTGAGCAGAAGAATATTGTGATCACAGCTATGATTTAGAAAGGATAAACTGAAGGACGTCGTGTAGTCCCTGGATCATAAACGTGCTCCAGTAATACTAGTGTACCTATGGTAAAAATATTGAATTAATAATATCTTAGGAACTTGTTAATAACATTTCTCATTGAATATGACTAGTTATAAAATGTAGAGGGTCAGTGAAAAGGGGGCAGACCCTCAAAGCGATAGATTGACACATTGGCTGTAGTAACAGGCTCAAGGTAAGCACCACCAAGATTGTGAAGATGGCAGAGACCTGGGCAGTGATTCTTTCTGTTGTACACAGGGTCACTGAGTCCCGAATCAGAGTCAACTCGGATTCAATCAGAGTCAAAGGAATTATAAAATTGTGAGTATACCCGCTTTGCAAAAATGAGTGTTGAAATACAGATGTATTATTAGTGAAATCTCAAGAGTAATGCATTCTTTACCCAAATTACATAGCCAAATTACAAATTACATAGCCTGAGTAGCAGATCTTGAAGCGACAGATAAGTTGGATTGATTTTATTAGCTTAACAACATTTTATTGTGTTTAAATGTACACTTTATGCTTAGAGAAACTTTTTGGCATATTGAGTTCTTAATTTTTCAGGAGTCAGCTGACTTAGCATGAAAATAGGCAATTATTTCATGCAATATATGAAAATTCAGATGCATTAAAAATGGACATTGGAAATTCAAGGCTTACAACCAAATGACATTTTAAATTATTTTTTTCCCATCAACTTTTCTTTGGATTAAGAAAATTGGCCTTTATTCCTACTGTGATATTTGTTTTTATCAGAAGTCTTATAGAATTGATCCAAATTTGCAGGTTAAGGGGAAATAATCATATTGTTTAACAAAATGCAACATGTATTCTCACACTGACCTCTACTGATAATATGAGCTCTTCTGAATAAATTATATGAAACAATTGATGTCTATGGAGAGAAACCTGTCCTATTGCAGAAATATTTTATCACATATGTGACAAGCATAGTTTAACGTTGCTGGGGTTCCCTCAACTCCTCAGGGTCCCAAATGTATTAATACACCCCCCATGACATAATTTAAACAAAACCCAAAATCTTTTAACACTAAGGTATAAATGACTTTTTAATATAAAGCAGGATTTAAGAAAAATCAAGTTTAGCAATGATATAGATAAAACAACTTGGCAAATGATTATCAAAATTGACTGAGGAATGCATGGGAGTTCAATAATCTATTCTGTTTAATTTGTATATGCTTGAGAATTTTTACTATAAAATATGATTTTAAATTATTATTATTAATAATAATAACTTCAATAATAGGTTTGAGTTCAAATCTTGGGTTGTGACAAACTCTGTGATATTGACCAAGTTGCAGTCATTCCAAGATTCAATTTATTTGACTGTAGATAATTCCTTCAAAAAGAATGAGTATGAGAATAAAATAGATTATATATGAATATTCTAAACAAATACCAAAGTAAATATTTACCTTTATGTTGTCTTTAAGAGAATTATAAAATGGCTCCCCTTGCTCAAATTACTTTTTTTTTTTTTTTTTAAACCCTAAAGTAGAAAATAGGGAGCTCTGGTAGCATAGTGCCTAAGGCACTTGACTGCTAACCAGAAGACTGGAGGTTCAAACCCAGCAGCCACTCCTTGGAAGGAAGGTTGGGCAATCTACTTTGTAGTGCTACCATCTCAGAAAGCCAAGGAGGGGCCCCTATGAGTCAAGGCTGACTCAACGACACAAAACAACAACAACAACAAAGTAGAAAATTCTCAGCATGTTGGCAATATGCACGTCTGTTTGCAGATTCATTAAATGCCTGGCATAAAATAAATATATCACATAATTTTGTTATAATAAATATATATGAAAAATATAATTTTGTTATAAGAGTTCTCAGTCACCACAGTTAAAGAATAATGGTAGGAAGATGTGACCCTGAAACTGCAGATTGCTCAGTGTATGCAAGGGCTGTTAGGATGATAAAAGCATGTGCCATAACCCTCCCCTCACCAAGGCATGAAAACTTTTAGGTTTTCTACCTAAAAACTTAGGGAGCTCTGATAGCGTAGTGCCTAAGGCACTTGACTGCTAACCAGAAGGCTGGCGGTTCAAACCCACCAGCCACTCCTCGGAAGGCAGATGGGGCAGTCTACTTCCATAGTGATACTGCCTCGGAAACCCAAGGAGGGGTTGCTATGAGTCGGGTCCGACCCCACGGCATATAACAACAACAACCTAAAAACTTACCTTAGTTATAAACCATTTGTTAGAAAAAAGCACTAGGTTTTATATTTAGTTTACCCATTTTACTTTCAGCTTCTGGGAATGTGGGAGGAGGGTTCATTTCACCAAATTACTCAACAGTGTTTCACAGAGGAAATGACTGTGAGCTCACTTTGACCACAGTGCTCATTCCCCACATTTCAGTTCAATTATCTCTAATTTTCCTATTTTACTCTATGTTTGCCTTGTAAACTGCTTCAAATCACTCTGATTTAGGGAAAACGAGGTTTAAAGCCAAAATATATACATTCATAAATATAAATTGTATGTGAAATGGAAAATGAGTAAACCTTCACATTTCCTAGAATTGTTTAGCAGAGAAACATCTTATGAATTGTGAATGGTATTGAGATGGGAATGCTAATAAGGTACTGAGACACAACCATCTAACTTCTATTTCCCTATAGAATTAGGATTCTAGTGCTGAGTGAATGTGGGATTCAAGAATACTTAGTAAGAGTGTTGTCTATTGAATTTTACCGACATAAAAATTCTATTTTCATACTCCTTCTTTGAAAGTGCAGGAGCTCTGGTGGTGTAGTGCCTAAGGCATTTGACTGCTAACCAGAAGGCTGACGGTTCAAATCCACCAGCCACTCCTAGGAAGGAAGGTTGGGCAATTTACTTTCCTAGCGATACTGCCTCAGAAACCAAAGGGGGGATAGCTATGAGTCAGATCCAACTCGACCGCAGTGGCTTTTGTTGCTGTTGTTGTTGTTGTTGTTCTTTGGAACTGCACTGTTGAGGCACTTACTTTAAAAAAAACATATTATTGCTTATTGTTGAGAATATACACAGCAGAAATACACCAATTCAATAACTTCTACACTTAAAATCTAATAACACTGATTATATTGTTCAAGTTATGCAACCATTCTCCTCTTCCTTTTCCAAATTGTTCCTCCCTCATTCACACAATCCAGGACAGGGCAGTGTTTTCTTCTGCAATACATTGTTCAGGAAGTCACTATGTATCAGAACTAACTTGATGACATCTAACAATAATGTCAGTCTAGAATGTACACATGGAATATAAGTAATTTTTATTTTGTTGCTTTACATTGTATTGACCTTAAATGTCATTTCGGAGCTCTGGTGGCATAGTGCTCGGAGGCATTTGACTGCTAACCAAAAGTCAGTTCAAACCCACCAGCCATTCCTCAGAAGAAAGACTGGACGATCTACTTCCACACAGATACCTCCTCAGAACCCAAAGAGGGGATGCTATGAGGCAGGACAAATTGCACACAGGGTTTTTTTTTGTTGTTGTTTTTTTTTTTTTTTTAGTGTCATTTAGAAAAAGAAGCCCTGGTGGTGCCGTGGTTCAAGTGCTTGGCTGCTAAGTAAAAGGTAGGCAATTTAAATCCACCAGTTGTTCTGCAGGAAAAATATGGAGTGGTCTTCTGTAAGGTTTACAGCCTTAGAAATCCTACGGGGAAGTTCAACTCTGTCCTATAGAGTCACAATGAGTTGGAATCAATTTGATGACAGTGGGATTTTTGGTTTTGCTCAGTTAGAAAGTTATTTATCACATGAAGTGTTTCATTACAGCATAAATTTAGTTAACAACTGTAAAGGGGACAATTTTACTTTTTTATTATTAATTTTGTTTTGTATAAGTTCCTTCTAAAAAAGAACATATTAATTAAATAAATTAAATTCTTTTATATTTTACTTCCAAGTCTTAAAGTATATACTTATATTCTCCCTATATATTTCTCTGTCTCCTATATCAACACAATGCAATATTATTTATGATCTTGTCACTGATGAAAGCCATAATTACCTGCAAGAATTTTGCTGTGAGTAAAGTACAATATGCCTATTAGCACTATAAATTTATCCTGGAATATTAAAGTTGATTACTACATATAACAAGTTTTTAATTTAGTCGAAAGAAATTATTATAAAACAATAAAAAATCTACTATATTTGCATGTGTTTTCTCATTTATTCCTAACACCACCACCAGGATGGAGAAATGGTTATCACTTCCATTTGACAGGTGAGAAACCAAGGTACAAAGAAAGCAAGTAAGTCCAGGATCCAAGCCTATCTTACCTCTAAGTAAGGTAGACATAAACTAAATGAGAAAGCTATATGATGAAGTTCAAGATCAGAGCAAAAACATTTGGAGGGGAAGGAATTTCTGTATTCCATGGTAAGAAGTTATCAGTGTTTAGTTAACTGTTATTTTACAATTGAAAGAATGTATTTAAAATATTTACCCCAAATGACTTCATCTTAGCGAATTATTTAAATTTGCTTCATACTGGAAATATGTTGAGTGATGAGAGAATACAGAACTTATTTAACCAAATATTATATAAAATCACTAGAAATAATAAAGAGAATAATTAAATCTATATTACAGAAGTCATCAACACAAATGTGTACTTTATATAATGTAATATAAAAACCAAAACAAACTCACTGCCATCGAGTTGTTTCTGACTTATAGCAACCCCTGCTGGGCTTCCGAGGGTATAAATCTTTAACGAAGCAGATCACCCATCTTCCTTCTGCAGAGCAGCTGGTGCGTTTGAACCACTGACCTTCCAGTTAGCAGTCAAGTACCTTATGCACTATGCCACCAGAGCACCTTAATGTAAGCATGTATAAGATTATTTTATATTAAATTAAAATAATATAATATGATACTTCACAGATTCTCACTTCTACTTTGTCTAATGCTTTCCAATTGTGCACCAGCCTCTGTATCTTCTGATGCTTACATCATTTCTGTCACAAAATCGTCATTTGTACCGGATCTTCTATACTAGTTATAAAGGAATCTATCTCGCCATCTAAAATAGCTCAGTCAGCATCTGCATCAGCAATTTACATTGGTCAATGTATTCTGGCTCTTATCAGCTACTGTACAGTTTCACGAAAGCTGAAACTTAAGAGAATTTTT
This sequence comes from Orycteropus afer afer, assembly GCF_000298275.1. Taxonomy (NCBI): domain Eukaryota; kingdom Metazoa; phylum Chordata; class Mammalia; order Tubulidentata; family Orycteropodidae; genus Orycteropus; species Orycteropus afer. The sequence continues at coordinate 130,546 of NW_006922647.1, forward strand.
CTAAAAATACCCACAGTAGCCATTTCAGTTGCCTCTCTGCAGCTCAGTAGAGTTTATAGTGGTAATAGAGATTAACTTTTTCTAGTAAGAAAGCATCTAAATAGAATCCCAGGTAATACTGTACAGAAGTCATTGATTCATCTATGTTTATATTTTAATGTCAAGCACAACCTCCTTCTTCTCTGCTCAGGAGTTGGATGTATAATAACTTCTTGCACTTTTACGTAAAATGATTATTGTAAATAATAATAATTAATATTACTATATTCTTTCCAAATTTTCTTTGTAATACTGCAATAGAGACAGAGACATACATGTGTGTTTTAGTTCTAATCTATGTTTTAATGACAGTTAACATTTGAAGGTCTCTATTAAGGAGCTCTGGTGCTATAGTACCTAAGGTATCTGACTGCTAACCAGAGGGCTGGTGGTTCAAACCCACTAACCACTCCTCAGAAAGAAGATGGGACAATCTACTTCCATTGTGATACTGCCTGGGAAACCCAAGAGGGGGGTCACTATGAGTTGAAAACAACTTGATGGCAGTGAGTTTAGTTTTTTTGAGTGATTATAGTGTAAATATGGTACATATTTATTTTACTAAATAAATATCTCAAATGAGTGAATATTTATTTTGCATGTTTGTATCTGGTTCTCTTATTACATTATTTGATCTTTTTACATTCAACTTTTCAAAATTCAGCACTACATGTAGAAACATACATAAGATATTTTCTCTATTTTTATTTATCTATTGTCTCTATTTTTATTTATTGAATTTAATTCACTTTATTGATTGAAAGAGTAAAAATTTTAAAAGGGATGCTTTAGTTGTCATTTCTATTTGCAAAGATGTTAAGTCCATTAAGATTAATGACACATCAGGACATAATGATATGATCTTTGACAAACAACTAGGGTAGTTGGAAAATAAAACTTGAAAATGGTTAGAACATATCCTTCCTTATTGACTCTATGAAAATGACTAAAGGACAAAATAAAATAAATAAATAAATTTATTTTGTAGAAAAATCCAAAAAGCTAAGTCATAAATATAAATAAATTACACTTTTCTTGTAATGACATCTTAAAAAGAATGAAAATAAATCTTCTGAAGTCCATAATACAAATAGTATAGATGCCAATTTAATATTTAATAAATCAAGTCCCAGGCAAAGCAGAATGAAACACACATAACAGAAAGAAAGGGATGATAGCATGATAATAATGAAAAAGGGTTACTTAGTTTTAAGGATATCATGAACCACTTATTTACATTTCCAATTATTTTTCACAGAATTGATAACTAAAATGATATTTTAAAGGAATTTATAAATAAACCATTTAGGAAGGTGTTCCTCCTGGGTTTGATTACTCTGTAATATATTCTAAGCATTTTAAGCCTGCCTCCTTCTCATACTTATAATGTAAGATACAAGATAAGAACTGAAGGAGTATTTGGAAGGAGTGAGCAATCTTCCCTACAGGTTATATCTTCCACTCAGCTTGAGAAAACAATTGTTGCACAGTGTGTTGGATTGGGTTCTCTAGAGAAACACAAAAACCAGCAAAGTATATATATATATATTTATAGAGAGGGAAAGAGAGAGAGAGAGAAATTTATCTTAGATAAATGGCTCACAAGCGTGTAGAAGCCGACAAGTTCAAGCTGAAAAGTTCGTCTCTGGAGGGGGATGGGGCC
>NW_006922647.1:138512-147920 GCF_000298275.1 Orycteropus afer afer
CTTTTCTTCTGAGTACATTTGTCAAATAAATACATTTAAGTAATATACAACTGTAAAATACAATTATGTATATGAATGAATAAATTTCCTGGAATATTCGGTTTGGGATGATTTCTGAGGCAGAACAGAAATTAGTGAAATGAGGACTCATTGACCAGGTTTTCAGGGTAACAAGGTCATATAGAACCAATCTGAAATCCCAACACCTCCACTGTTTAATCTATAACTGTAAACACAGCCCTAATTTTTCTGAGCTTCATATTTTTTTGTCACATTAAAAATGCTTATAAAATATTGGTTTGGATCATTAGAAAGGTTAAAATGAGGTCCAGGTAGAAATGTAATAAAGACTCTGGCTCCTAAAAAGAACACTTCAATTTTACTGCCCCTTCTATTTCACTGATTTATTTAAAACTGATGATGGTATTGGAAATACTGGTGGATTTTCTGAGGCCAGTTGATGTCTATGATTTAGAAGTCAAATAACATCCAAAAGTCCTTTGCTTAGAGTGAGAATCATTTTATCTTGAGAAATAAATGGACCATGTTAATCTGTCCTCTGTCTTAACAGATGAAGAAACCCAGGACCAGGAAAGGCAGGGATGTGCCAAGGTTACACAAAGAGATCATATTAGAACACATCTAACAGTCTAGCTCTCCTGATTCTGCAGGGATGCCTGTGTACCCTCAAAAATCTTTATTTTCTATACATGCACATGGTACTTTAAATGAACTGTATGTTAGTGTAACATATTACTTGTTTAACTTTATTGATGCTACATAAATATATAAACTTTAATCCACATTAACTATGAGAAATCATCTATATTTGACTAGTTTCTTAATGTTTCTAAAACATTGTCCAAAAAATTAACACCACAAATTTGCCAGCCACCTGGAGGTTAAACATAAATAGACGTAATATAGAAGCAAGAATCAAAGAAGTAACGTTTCTCATGACTAATTCATGGATTTTAGGCAGAACTGAAATGTATATGTAAAATCCCTTCTTATCTTTGTGTTAAATTTTAAAAAGAACCTCATTCTATTTGGCATTTTTCTTCCCTCCCCATATAAAAACATAGAAATATCAAAATTCTGTGTAACATGTGTTGGTCCATGAAATCTTTCAATGCCTCTAAACAGGACCTCAAGACACTAAATATATTTTTAATTGTCATTAATATTTCTGATCTTGATGTTTCTGCTTTAAAGGTTTCATAATAAATATTTACATTTTATGTCTATTGTTTTAAATCATATTAAAGAATATATTTAAAAGGTCAAAGTTTATGAAAATATATAGATTTTGAACCTAAATCCACTGACTGGTATATTGGTGATGAAGCATGCTTTGTTATGTATGTGTGTGTGCATGTATATGTGTGGTTTAATAAGATTCAAAAACAGGAAAGAATGAAAACAGATACCAGAAAGAGAAAGATAGACATATGTTTATGTATACTCACTTACCCACACAGACATAAATAGCTACATAAAATAAATAAATACATATACAAATGCATATGTATATTTATATGAATATATATTGTGGTTTATACACACACTATAAACATGTATTGATTCATTACTATTTTCCTGTCCCTTTAAGTATTCCTTAAAGACATTATCTTTAATGACTATAGAGTATACTATTTTTGAATTCATATTATTCTAATAATTCTTCCACTAAAATGCATTTTTCTTTTGCCATGTTTCACTATTAAAATAACACTTGGATAAATATTTCTGCAATAACCTTAAATAATCTCTGCTTGTTCCCTTAGAATAGGTTTCTAGAAATAAAATTATTACCTCTGTGAGAGTAATCATATTAAGGATCTTGGTACATATTGCCAAATTACTTTCTATTAAGTATATGGGAAAAAGAACATTCATATAGCAGCTAGAGTGACTTTTAAAAAAGTAAATCACATTCTATCACTTCCTGGCTGAAGAATCCGTTTAGTGGTTTTCCATAACTCCCAGAAAAATATACAAACTACAATTCCCCCATTCATTATTCTTAAACACTTTAAAATTACACACAGACATACAAAAAAGCCCAGAGAATTTGTTGACCTGGAATTCACTACAATAATAATAATAGTAATTACAATAAAATTACAAATGAATGGAAATGATACAGTATGGTATCCTAGAACTTCAGGGAAAAAATTAAAAACATAGAAAGACATTTAGTCTAAGAAAATATTGTACATACACATATTAGTTTTCACAAAGAAAAAATAGTCACAATTTTTATGACAAGTAACTACTAGATATCCTTAATACCCTGTGATTCATGAGTGTTCCAGTAATGAGCACTTACTATGTGCCTCACTCTGTACTATTTCTCTGTACCTCTTCTCATGGAGCTTACATTCATCCTATGGAGTCCCTGGATTGTGTAAACAGTTAACATGTTTGGCTGCTAACTGAAAGCTTGGAGGTTTGAATCCACCCAGAGGTTTCTGAAAAAAACATTCCTGGTGATTTACTTGTAAGGAGACCTTGCGGCACCATCAGTAAGCATTTGGCTACTAACTCAAAGTTGGGAGTTCAAACCCATCAGTCACTCCACAAGAGAGAAAGATGTGGCAATGTGTTTCTTTTGTAAATGTTCCAGCCTTGGATACTCCATGGGGCAGTTCTACTCTGTCCTATATATGGTTGCTATGAGTCAGAATCAACCAATGGCAATGAGTAATGGGATCTTTGTTGTTAGGTGCTGTTGATTCAGTTCTGATTCATAGCAATCCTACGTAGAACAGAATGAAACACTGCCACTGCCCAGTCCTGCACCATCCTCACAAGCATTGCTATGCTTGAGCCCATTGTTGTAGCCACAGTATCAATCCATCTCATTGAGAGTCTTCCCTTTTTGGTTGATCCTCTACTTTATCAGAGGAGCTCTGGTGGCATAGTGCCTAAGGATTTGACTGCTAACCAGAAGGTTGGCATTCAAACTCACCAGCCATTCTGTGAAAGGAAGACTGGACAATCTACATCCGTGAAGATTTTTGCCTTGGAAAACCCAAGTGAATCACTATGAATCAGAATCGACTCTATGGCAGGTTTTTTTTTTTTTTTTTTTTCCTACTTTACCAAACATGATATACTTCTCCAGACCAAAAGAGGTGAGATGAAATTTGGTCATTCTTGCTTCTAAGGATCATTTCAGCTGTACATCTTCCAAGATAGGTTTGTTCATTCTTCTGGCAGTGCATAGTATTTTCAATATTTTTCACCAACACAGTTTAAATGCATCAATTCTTCTTTTGGATTCTTTTTCTTATTCATTGTCTGGCTTTCACATGCATATGAGGCATTTGAAAATATCATGGCGTGGATCATGTGCACCTTAATCTTCAAAGTGATATCTGCTCTCTTTAGCACTTTAAAGCAGTCTTTTGTAGCACGTTTGCCCAGTGCAATATGACGTCTGATTTCTTGACTGCTGCTTCCATGATGTTGATTGTGGATCCAAGTAAAATGAAATCTTTGACAACTTCAATCTTTTCTCCATTTATCATGATATTCATTATTGGTCTAATTGTGAGGATTCATGTTTCTTTGTGTTTAGGTGCAATCCATACTGAAGGCTATATATAGCCTCTGATCTTCATCAGTACTGCATCAATTTTCTTCACTTTCAGCAAGCAAGGCTGTATCATCTACATAGATCAGGTTTTTAATGAGTTTTCCTCCAATCTTGATGCCATATTCTCCTTCATATAGTTCAGCTTCCCTGATATTTGCTCAACATCCATACTGAACAAATATGGTGAAAGGATACAACCCTGATGCACACCTTTCCTTATTGTAAACAAAGCAGTACCTCCTTGTTCTGTTCAAATGACTGCCTCTTGTCTATGTACAGGTTCTACCTGAACACAATTAAGTGCTCTGGAATTCCACTTCTTTGCAAAGTTATCCATAATTTAGACATAACACATAAAGGGATCCACTTCTGAAACATGAGCCATGGAAAACCTTATGGATCACTTTTCTACTCTGATATCCATGAGGTCACAAGGATTAAAATGGACTCAACAGCAACTGGTACTGGTGGCTGTTAAAAAACCTTAAAGAGTTGGCTGAGAACTCTTCTCTACTGAAATGGTATTAAAGGTGAGCTCTGAAGGATACGAGTGAGACTAATATTAAATGTCTAAGGAAGAGTAGATAGTGACTAGAGACAAAAAAAAAGAAAAGATTTGACTATTAAAATGTAGCTGTTTGGGTGAGATTAGGTGAATGATGAGGTTAATACCCTCTATTTCTTCAAAAGACAAACCACCCAACAGTCAATTCAAGAAATATTAAATTCACCAAGTAGATACTTTGTCAAAAGAATAATTTACTGTATGGACAATTCTATGATTGAATACTTTGCCAAATATTATTTTTTGTATTATTTTCCTAACAATATCTTAAGGGAAATTCAAATTATCTCTCCTCACAGCCCTGCTTCTGCAGCCAGAAAAGAGGAAAACTGACAGGGGACATCTTGAATGTAATTGTGAACATATAGAATTACTTTGGACTTTATTATTGATCAGAGAGATGGAATAGAAATAAAAATGGCATCGCTAGAAATAACGCTATAAAGACGAGGTTGTTGTTGTTGTTGTTGTTATATGCCATCTAGTCGGACCCAACTCATAGCGACCCCTCCTCGGGTTTCCAAGGCAGTGTCACTACGGAATTAGATTGCCCCATCTTCCTTCCGAGGAGTGGCTGCTGGGTTTGAACCGACAGCCTTCTGATAAGCAGTCAAGTGCCTTAGGCACTACCAGGTAGAACCTGTAAATAGAAATAGGCACTACCTGTAGAACCAGGTAGAACTGAAATAAATGTTAAAAAAAAAAAAAAAAAAAAAAGTTTTTATAGACAATTGGTCATTTGGTGACTTGGCTATTCAAGAAATTAGCTTTTCTTGAATTGACTTAGAGGCATAGAATGGGAGAAGTTTTATTTTCAATTAGGATCAAAATTAGTGGAGAAATGATCTATGGAGTACAACATATTTCCTTATTTTGCTCTATAATCTTACCCTTATATCAGTTCTAGCAGAAAGTAATGACACTTTGGACTCCCTTGAATTGACTACCTATTAAATAGGCATATTCACTTCTCTAGTCCCCTCAGATGGGAATGTGCAATTTAACATGATTAAATTGATGATTGTTCAGTTGCAATTTATTTATAATTGCAGCCAATTTATTAAGGAAAATGAATTCATTCTCAATGAATGCTGTGTTCTTAAAGTGAATTTTGGGGTAGGTATATATAGAGCTGGTGGTGATTATTTGGAAATGTGTAGAATAAAATATTTTTCTCTTTTCTTCACAAATTATTTCTTAGAGATCAACTAAAAAAATTGCTGAATTTTAATTCAGATTAAAAAAACTAATGAAATCTTAGTGACATATAGTTAAATATCTTATTTTTCAAAGATATCTAGCTTTGTTCTCCTATATTCAAAATTTATATTTCTATGATTTCTAGATTGCAAAATATAGAAAGCTCACTTGCTTCCCTGTGATTGCAATTATATTCCTTATTTGTAGGGCAGACACATCTTCACATTTCCTTTATCTAAGACAATACTTAGCACTTGAAAGTTATTTTATAAATATTAGATAAATGAAAAGAGATCAGTGCATTAAAATATAAGGCCCAGTTTTCAGAATTAAAATGACAGTTGCTTAATGCAGTGGAATATCACTCTACCTAACAGCACTAAACTGGCTCTAATTTGAGCTCTACTCTGGGCTTTATGTGTCTCATGCCTTTCATTTTGTTTTTAGCTTCTCACTCTACACAAATTTCAACAGATGATCTCATGCTTCTTTTCCCTGTACTGTACTCTGAAATGAACCTAATAATTAAGAAGACACATTGCTATCAAGGGCTGGTGTTTGTAAGACAGATGCATGAACCACGTGAGAAGAAAAAGAATGATCCATAAATTTGAAGATAATTTGCATTTCTCTTAAAAATTGTGTTACCATTAGATCCTTGCTATGTCTTTGATGTCTCTGTGGAATAAGAGGAAAAGAGGTCCTGAAATTCCATGAAAATTATGTGATATGCTTCACAAAAAATTAAATAGTCAAAAAGATAGATTTTCATAGTCATTGGTAGGACCTTCAAAACCTTACATCTCTGACCATCATCTTTATACTAAGTTTTTAACACCAGATCTTCTCTTCTCATGAACTCTTGATTATTCAGAATATTCAGAGTTTCCTCCACCAAGTCCTTCAGGTCTCTGCTCAACTATATTGTTCTCAAAGAGCACTTCCTTAACAATTACATGTAAAGTCACAACTCACTTTTCTCTACATGCTTTATTCTTTTTGTTTTTCCATAACACTATAGTATTCTTATAAACTATGTAATTTAATTATTTAGTACGGCTCCCCATGTTGCTAGAATACAATCCTATTCAACAAATTTCAAGAATATTTGTTCTGAATCCTTTTCAAGAAAATTTGTTCTTTAAAGTGTCTCAAACACCTAAAAGATACAGCAACTATAACAGTTGTTTAATATGTATTTGCTGAAAGAATATATGATTGAATGGATGATTAAGGAAGCCTTTCTTTGGGACCAAAAAACAAAGCCAAACCTTTTCTTGTCAAGTCAATTTCTATTTCATTAATAAATCACTAACAGCTGATCATTGTGGCATCCTGACTGATGCTGAAGACAAAGCTAAGAGGAATATAGAAGAATACTGCAGCTGTGGCCTCAATGAACAAGACTGGATCACATCGCTGTGCATTTGTGGTGTCATCTAAAATACACAGTTTTAAGATGAGTTGGCTCCAATGAGACTAATGAATTGGGATTATCTCATTGGCAGATAGAAGTAAAATTTAATCTGAGCCTCTAATCAATCTATTCACACAGAATTGGAGCCTTTGTTCAGGACCGTCATCTTAGGGAACATCAAGCTCAATTGACATAATAACATAATACACAAAAATATTTTTTCTTCATCCTACTTTGGTGAGTATAGACTCGGACCTTAAAAGCTTGCAAGCAGCCACCCAGATGCAACAATGGGTCTTTCCTCATTCAGAGCAAAGAAGAGTGAAGAAAACCAAAGACACTCGGACACAATTAGTCCAAGGAACTAGTACAACATGTGATCCTCAGCCTATATAATCATGAGACCAGAAGAACTAGATGGTGCCTGGCTACCACTGTCAACCACTCAGAAAGGGATTCGTGCAGGAGATCCTGGAAAGAGTGGGAGAACAATTTGGAACAAAACTCGAAATCATTAAAAAAAAAAAGGGTTGCTGGTAGATAGAGCCTGGTGAGACCCCTGAGACTATATATAGCCCCTAGTTACCTTTAACGTCTGGAACTGAACTCCCTCCTGTGGCTTCCAGACAAAAAAGAGACAGGCATATGGGGTGAATATTTATATCAAGTAGATATACTCCCTGGAGCAATCAATTGTGGGAGAAAAATAAAGGGCAGTGTTTGCACAGGGAGATAGATGAGAGGACATGAGTCCATGGGAAGGAAGGAAAAAAGGAAGAGGTAATTATGGAGAAGTGGGAAGAGAGCTGTTACTTTGTGGGGAATGTAGTCATTGAAACAAAATGTGCATGAAATGTTGTATGGAATTTGTTCTGTAAACTTTCATTCAAATCACAGTAAAAACTTAAATAAAAAAGGAAAAAGAAATGGAGTCTTTGGAGAAAACAAAAAATTAAGTGAAACATGAGAGTTCTCAGGTAATTAATATTATAGAATATTGCAGTGATGTGGTCTACCATATGTGCAAGTTCATGTATACATATATGTATGTATATATACTCTATATATACATGTATATATATAATATGTATATTTAAATAAAATAAAACAAAAGCAGGCACACCAAATTCAACATTGTAATGATTATGAATTTTAAATATACAAAAACAACATTATTCAGTTGTTGTTGTTGTTATGTGCCATTGAGTAGGATCTAACTCATAGAAACCCATCCTTGGGTTTCTGAGGCAGTATCACTATGGAGGTAGATTGCCCAAACTTCCTTCTAAGGAGTGGCTGATGGGTTTGAACCGCCAGCCTTCTGGTTAGCAGTCAAGTGCCTTAGGCACTAAGCTACCAGAGCTCCTATTTATGTAGTAGTTATTACATAACAGGTAAAATCCCTTTCTGTAAAAGTAATAAAATAATGTATTCTGTGAATGACTATCAGTTGATTTATGGTGACTAGTCCTATCAGTTTGTTATACTGTGGCAAGTTTCATGTTGCTGTGAAGCTGGAAGTTATGCCACCAATATTTCAAATACTAGCACAGTTTCCCATGGTGGACAGGTTACCATGAAGCTTCTAGACTAAGACAGGTAAGAAAGAAGAACCTGGCAGTCTGCTTCTAAAAAAAATATTTGACACTGAGAACTCTATGGATAGCATTAATAATTAATTAATAATAATTATGGATGCTTTGATAATTACTGATGATTGGAATGTGAAAGTTGGAGATAAAGAAGTATCAGAAATTCAAAATATGGCCTTAGTGATAGAAATGACACCTGAGATCTCATGATAGAATTTTACAACATCAGTGATTTATTCATCATCATTGTCTTTTCTCAACAACATAAATGGTAACTATACATGTGGACATCAATAGATAGAATATACAGGAATAAAATTGACTGCATCTGTGGAAATAGATGCTTTAGAACCTCTATATCATCAGTCAGAACAATGCTAGGGGCCAACTGTGAAATAGACTATCAATTGTTCATAATATTCAAGTTTAAGTTGAGGCTGAAGAAAATTAAAACAACTCCATGAGAGACAAAGTATAGACTTGAGCTTTTCCCACCTGAATTTACAGACCATCTGAAGAATAGATTTGACTCAATGAACACTAATGACTGAAGACCAGTTGAGCTGTGGGATGACATCAAGCACATCATACATGAGGAACTCAAAAGGTCATTAAAAAGACAAGAAAGAAAGAAAAGACCAAAAGGATTGTTAGAATAAACTCTGAAACTTGCCCTTGAAAATAGAGTAGCTAAAGTAAATGGAAGAAATAATGAAACAAAATTGGTGAACAGAAAAAATTCAAAGGGCCACTCAAGAAGACAAAATACAGTATTGTGGTGAAATGTGCAAAGACCTGAAATTAGAAAACCAAAAGGGAAGAATACACTCAGCATTTCTCAAGCTGAAAGAACTGAAGAAAAAAAAAAAAAATTCAAGCTTCAAGTTGCAACATTGCAGGGTCCCATGGGCCTTTGGAATGACATAGGATGCATCGAGGGAAGATGGTGGGAATACATAAAGTCATTATACCAAAATAATTGGCCAACTTTCAACCATTTCAGGAGGTAGCATGTGGTCAAGAACCTATG
>NW_006922647.1:148075-151334 GCF_000298275.1 Orycteropus afer afer
GCGGTCCAAACAATGCAGAAATTATTGAATAATGTCATTAATATTACAAGTAAGTAAAATTTTGCCAACGACAATCAAAATATGTTTGCATCAGTTCATCAATAGGGAATTGCCAGAAATTCAAGGTGGATTCAGAAGAGGATGTGAATCAAGGGATATCATTGTTTATGTCAGATGAATCTTGGCTGCAAGCATAGAATACCACCACTATGTTTACCTGTGTTTTATTAACTATGCAAAGGCATTCAACTGTGTGTATTATATAGAAATATGAATAATATTTACATTCTAAAACACTTAATTGTCCTCATGAGAAAACTGTATATAGACCAAGAACAGCCATTTGAACAGAACAAGTGGTTACTGTCTTGTTTAAAATCAGAAAAAGTCTGTGCCTAAGGTATATACTTCCACCACATTTGTTCATTCTGTATGCTGACCAAGTACTGTGAGAAGCTGGACTATATGAAGAAGAAGACAGCATCAGGAATGGAGGCAGACTCAATAACCTATGATAAGCAGATGACAAAACTGTGCTTGCTGAAAATGAAGAACAGTTGATCTACTTACTAATGAAGATCAAAGACTACAGCCTTCAGCATGGATTAAATTTCAACATAAGAAAACATAAATCCTCATAACTGGACCAATAATAGCAGGGGAAATTGATAAACAGAGACAAAATTAAAACTGTCAAGGATATAATATTTCTTGGATTCACAATCTGCCCATGGAAGCAGCAGTCAGGAAATCAAATGACATATTGCATTGGATATGTTGTTGTTGTTGTTATGTGCCGTCGAGTCGGCCCTGACTCATAGCGACCCCTCCTTGGGTTTCCAAGGCAGTATCACTACGGAAGTAGGATTGCCCAACCTTCCTTCCGAGGAGTGGCTGGTGGGTTTGAACCTCCAGCCGTCTGGTTAGCAGGCAAGTGTCTTAGCCACTATGCTACCAGAGCATTGGATATACCTGCTGCTAAATAACTTTTAAAGTGTTAAAAAGCAAAGATTTGAGGACTAAGATGCACCTGAACAAAGCCATAATATTTTCAATAATCTCCTATTGATGCAAAAACTGTACAATAAATAAGGAACACCAAAGAAAATTTGGTGATTTTTAATTATGGTGTTGATAAATAATATTGAATATTCCATGGACGGCCAGAAGAACAAGCAAATCATCTGGGAAGAAGTATAACCAGAATACTCCTTGGAAATGAAGATGGCAAGACTTCATCCTCAGTTCCTGGAGAAGGACACCATGCTTGGTAAAGTAGGCCAGCACAAAAGAAGACTCAACTATGTGGATTGACTCAGTGGTTGCAACAACGGGCTCAAGCATAGCTGCAAATGAAAGAATGACACAAGACCAGACAATGTAAGTTGGAACTGACTCCAAGGTGACCTAACAATAAGAACAACAGTTCTAGGATATGGGAAGTATAGCATTCTGACTAATTGCTGCCCCCAACAGCTTGTACTAACACTCACTATGAGAATCATCATTCTGTTTCTGTCTATACTTCTAGAATCTTTAAGCTTTAAGTAGTCTATATCCCCTTACACTTATAAACATTACATATCCTGAAAATCAGAGGTGAGATATCAACTTCCACTCAGTATAGTTAGGGAAAACAATACAATATCTATGTCCATTATTTCTCTCACTTTCTCTATAGTGGCCTTTATTTCTCTCATATGTAGAGATTCACATAAAATAATATGCATCCTTTATTTTTTTTTCTGTAAATAATTATAGTTTCAATTGGAACCTTTTGATATCCATAATTATCTATATTAGACCAAAATATGTCCCACAAAATATATATGAAGATTCAATGCTGCCTTGAAGAAGGAGAGAAGAACCTCAAGCCAAACAATGTAAAAATGTAGTCCTAGATGCTAGAAAATTCCAGAAAACAAGTTTTCCCCTACAACTTTGGAGGTAGCATGGCACTGGTGATAATTTGGTTTCAGAACAGTAAGACCCATTATAGATTTTTTTAATTATTTTATTATTTTCTTTTACCCTCAGAATTATAAGAGAATGAATTTGTATGGATTTAAGCCATAGTTGTTGTTTTTGTCGTTGATGTTGTTGTTGTTAGGTGCTGTCAACTTGGTGCCCACTCATAGTGACCTATGTACAACATGCATATGAGGAAATTAGAAGTACCATGGCTTGGCACACCTTAGTCTTCAAAGAGACATCTTTGCTCTTCAGCACTTTAAAGAGGTCTTTTGCAGCAGATTTTCCCAGTGCAATACTGTTGATTTCTTGACTGCTACTTCTACTAGTATTGATTGTGGAAACAAGTAATATGAAATCTTTGAAATTTTTCTCCATTTATCATGATGCTCCTTATTGGTCCAGTTGTAAAGAATTTCATTTTCTTTGTGTGGAGGTGTAATCCATACTACAGGCTGTAATCTTTAATCTTCATCAGTAAGTTTTTCAAGTGATCTTCACTTTCAGCAAGCAAGATTGTGTTGTCTCATATCACAGATTGTTAATCAATTAAGTTACTAAGGTTGTGGTTATATATTATAGCTTCAGTAAGAAACAAATACATTTTCTATTCCTATATTTCTATCATGTAACAAACTTAAAAGTTCAGGTTCATTCCATCAAGGAAATTACTAATTTTTTAAAGACATAAGACAAAAAAAAGGTATACATAGTATAAGAGAGCATGAGAAATTTTGAAATAATAAACTAGTAATAATTGATACAGGCAAAATTTAAGGAACATGATAATGGTAATAATTATGATTATGATAATGATAAGAACTAAATTCAGATAGAATACAATGTAATACTGATAGTCATTGATCTATGTGGTTTTCATGAAATCTTCATAATTACTTTATTTGCAAGACTGAGGGTAGTCTCATTTTCAGGTGAAGAAAAAGAGATGAGAGAAGTTGAGTAATCTTTGTGACCTTTCCTAGTCACATAGCTAGTGATGGATGATGTCAAGATTTCATTCCAGAGCAAGATGGTGGACTAGGCAGAAAGACTTCACAGACACTCTTCAACAAAGAAAAGGGAAACCAATTAACACAGACACAGAAAATAATCTTGGACCCCTGAGCCTTGAAGGAAAGGATATAGAAGTGGACTAAACCCCAACTAGCAGATGAATTTGTGTGAAAATACCAAAAAAGGAGACATATGGAGCTGCAGTCTGGCAGCAATACTGAGCGATACTGGCAGCACAGACATCTTGGAGATTCCCGAGTGGTGGTAGGACTTA
>NW_006922647.1:156089-156993 GCF_000298275.1 Orycteropus afer afer
CTTTTCTTATTTGAAGTGATTAGGGAGTCTTTTCTTGGCAGGTATTTTCAGGGTTTACCAAAGGAAGCTAGAGATTTGACTACAAATTGCTCTGATTTTACTGCTGCTAGTCATAGTTTAGAATGAGCACAACATGAATTTGAAATATATTAGGCTTTTCAAGCTGATCCTGATGATTTCAAACCCACCCATCGCTGTTGCATTGATTCTAACTCATAGTGACCCTACAGGACAGGGTAAAAAATGTCTATAGGGTTTCCAAGGCTGTAATCTTTACAGAAGCTGACTGCCACATCTTTCTGCCATGGAACAGCTGATGGTTTCAAACTGCTAGTTAGCAAATGAGCATTTAAGCCCTGCACCAACAGGGCTCCTTGATCCGAATGATATCACCTGGAAAATACTCAAGAGAACTGAAAGAAACTGGCAGAAATCGTCTTTCTCTAATCCTCATTGGGTGAAATTGAAGAGAAGAATGAATTTATAGTGTCCAGCAAAATGTGTAACGCCTCATTTCAGGGACTGAAGAGTTCATCGTTCTGTCATGTCAGCTGAATTTCCTTGTGCTTAATCATTCCCAATGCAAATACAGAAATATTGTTGAAGACATTAAAGGAACAGTTCAAATTAATAACAAATGTAATAACCTATGCAACACATGCTGTTAATTTGCTAATACTGCAATAACACAAAGTCCACAAGTAAGTAGCTTTGAAGACCATAATTTTGTTTTCTTCAAATTCTAGAGATTAGAAATCTCAATTCAAGAGTATGCTTTCTCTCTGTCGACCCTAGGGGAAGGTCTGTCCTTATGTTATTTAGCTTTGATAGCTCAAAGTATTTCTTGGTCTTGTTAATGAATTCTCACATGGCGTCTATCTTTCCCCTGTGTGTGTGTGTGTGT
>NW_006922647.1:157338-170076 GCF_000298275.1 Orycteropus afer afer
TGATGGCAACAGATCTGGATACTCAGAAGATATTAAGTTTAGGACACACTCTATTCTGGTATATCTTCATTAACATAACAAAATAAAATTTTTATTTCCAGTAAAGTTATATTTGCAGATACAGCAGTTAGGACTTTAATAAACATTTTAGGGGACAAAGTTCATCCATAACAGATCTATCACAATAATTTACAAAAGATAAGCTATAGTAGAGCTCATCAAAGATTATAAATTATAAAGCTTTGAAATCTAAAATTTGTTCAGTGTATCAGAGATTTGAAAACATTATGCTGAGTGAAGTAAATCAATCACAAAAGGACTTTCACTGTATGATTTCACTAATATGTAATACTTAGAATTGGCAAATGCATAAAAATCAGAGTTTAATTGTGGTTACCTGAAGCAGGAAGGGGATGGGAGGAAATCATTATACAGGAAGTAATGAGGATTTTTTTTGTAATAGTAATAGAAAGTTCGCCAAAGGATATTGATGATATTGTACAACCTGATTGATGTAACTGGTCTCACTGAATTATACATATAAAAATTTTGAAATGACAAGTATGTTCTATGTAGTTGTACAACAGTGAAAAATTTAATTAAAAAAGATGTCCTATCAGTGAAAGTTGTGATATATCAGAGACTGCTGAAAAAGAATAATAACACTGCAGCATAAACTCATTATACCCTTTGAATATCTAAAACAAGAAAGTGAAAAATGGTTGGATATTTTGGTCCCTAGACATGTGCAGTCAAGATAAGTATGTGAGTATTCTTAAGAGGCAGCAGAGTGAGAAAAAAGGAAGGGATGTCCAAGCAGCATTGACAAGGATCTGATTCCAGGACATATGCATTAATCACTGACACATACATCTAAAGTGTCATTAGAATTTATTGTTGTTATTATTTGCCCTTGATTCAATTCTGATTCACAGAGACCCTATATGTGCAAAGTATAACTTTTTCACAGGATTCTCAAGACTGGGACATTTTAGAAGCAGAGAGTTAAGGCCTCCAGGTGGGTTCAAAATATCAACTTTTCAGCTATGTGGTGAGCACTTAACACTTTGGGCCATCCAGAGACTCCACTAAGATTAAAAGATAATAAAAGACTGTTTGGTAGAAGAGAATCAAATTAGTATCTGTAATCAGAAAAATCCAGTTCTTAATGTAGATTTACCTTTTATTGACAAGGTATCCTGTATCCTTGAAAATGTTACTGTACAATTTACTCATCTTTACACTATGGGTAAAAGTTCTGTTTCTCAGAAATTATGATGATGTATGTAAAGTCATATGTAACGATTTGAGGAGGGCACAGAACTCGGCAGTGTTTCATTCTGTTTTACATCCTATTGCTTTGAGTAAACACAGACTTAATGACACATAGCAGTAACAATAACAGCAAAATCATGTGTCAGCACAGACATAATGTTCATTGAATAAATATTTTTGAAGCTGTTGTTACTATTATAGCTATAATTGTCTCCGCATGATGATGATCCCAAAGTGCATGCCGGTATGGGGTGGATTATATAATCTGTAAGTAGGTTACTCTACAATTGCATATAGGAGTGCATCTTACCTTTAAACAAATTGGAAAACAAACTTAACTCAAAACAATTGCTCTAGAGACATGACTCTATACCATAAAGTAACAGTTATTTATAGTCATCTTGTTCTTTCTATGAACTGTCATTGCCATTCTGTTCTTACCGGGTTTTAAGAACACCATGAAATACGCCTCTAAAAGGTTGTTAAGAGGGAGAAAGTTTCACTGCTACAGATTGTCTGTGTGTGTAGGGAGAGAGTGAGCATAATAATTATCACAAAACTGTAAATTATTTTGAAATAGCTATATTTTTATAAAATTTGCTCTATTTTCAACTTCATTAACAATAATAATAGCTACTATTTATTATGTCCACCACTTTATGCAGGCTTCTTTTTAACATTTTATCATTCAGTCCTCATTCCAAAAGACTATACACATAGGAAAGAAAAGCTCCAAGAAATTAAAACTGTTGGCAAGATCCCAAGTGGTAGAACCAAGATTCTTTCCTAACACATACTTTTCTCCTTTCCGCTACACCTAGTTGCATTTCCAACTAAAATGCATTAATTCATTTGGCTTTATTGTTGATTAAAATTGCATAGTGTTTAAAAGAGGATTTAATTTAAAAATCAACTCAATAAATGCAGCTTAATTAGATATAAAACATACAATCAATTATGATATTTACTGATTATAAAGCTGTAATTAGTTTCACTAAATGAGTAAATCTACAGTTGTTTTTGGTACAATTTCTGTTAGTAATCTATGTTCAATATAATTTTTCAATAGCAATATATTCATTTATAAATAAAAAATCCCAATCAGTAGGAAAAGTCACAGTGACATAAATGAAAGCAATAGGAAGTAGAGGGAAGGGAATTTTGGTGCGTTGTTTTTGTTGTTAGTCACCAAGAAGTCAGTCCGGACTCACAGAAACCCAGTGCACACCAGAACAAAACACTCACCAGTCTTGCAACATCAGCACATTTATTGTCATGTCTGAGCCCACTGTTTCAGCCAGTGTGTCAATCCTCTTCATTGAGATTCTTTCTCTTTTTATACTGGTCTTCTACTTTACCAAACATTATGTCTTTCTCCAGGGACTGGTCCCTTCTGATACTATGTCCAAAATTCATGAGACCAGTCTCATCATGTTCACCTCTTAGGAGCATGCTGGCTGTATTTCATCCAAGACAGATTTGTTCCTCTTTTTAGCAATCCATCGTATATTCAATATTCTTTGCCAGCATCATAATTCAAATCAATAATTCTTCTTTGGTCTTCCTTAAACATTGTCTAACTTTCACAAGAATACGAGGCAATTGACAATATGCTTTGAGGGCAGGCACATCTTAGTCCTCAAAGTGAAATCTTTGTATTTTAACACTTTACCAAGGGTTTTTTTTTTTTTTTTTTCCAGTGGATTTGCTCAGTACAATATGTCATTTGATTTATTGACTGCTGCTTCCATGGGAGTTGATAGTGGATCCAAGTAAATTAAATCCACGGCAACTTTAATATTTTCTCCATTTATCATGAGATGGCTTATTGGTCCAATTGTAAGGATTTTTGCTTTCTTTTTGTTGAGATATAGTCCATAATAAAGATTATCTTTGGTTTTTCATAAGTGCTTCAAATATTCTTCACTTTTAGCAAGCAAAGTTGTGTAATTTGTATATCACAAGTTAATGAATCTTCCTCCAATACTGATGCCACTTTCTTCATCATGCAGTGCATCTTCTTTGATTATTTTCTCAGCACACAGATTGAATAACTGTGATGAAAGGTTACAATTGGTAATCAACTTCATGGTGGAATCTACTCGAGAGCTGAGTAGCTGCCTTTTCCTATGCTTCAAGCATAGGAAAAGCATTGAGAAAGCTCTGAGCTTTCGGCACACTTGAATCTAGCATGTAGCCAGGTGGTTATTCAGCAGCTTACCGTGTTGTCTACCAATCTTGGGACTCTTAATGGGTTTGAATCAATGGCCTGCTGTGTGGTTTGGTAATATTGAGACTATGCCATTTTACTTGTCAACCTTGGGTTTGTCAGCCTCAGTAGCCAACAGCTGCCTGAGTAAAGAAAGCCTCCAGCAAGAGACAGAACTGAAGCCCAAGGTTATGTGTCAGTTTGCCTGGGTCATAATTTTTAGTGATTTGGCAGTCATGTAATGATGTAATTTTGCATTTATATGATGATGTAATTTGGCAGTTATATAATATTAATATGAGGCAGTTATGTAATGATATACTCAAACTCCATTTTGTGACATGATAAGTCATCATTCATTTTCACATATTTCCAATTTTCACTCAACAGCCTGTTCTTTGGAATCTAACTATGTCAATGTTTGAAGCAGACAAAATTATTCTGTAAATTTGGCAACATGTAATATATGTTTTTATCTTTTATCTTCAGAATAAGGAAAATTAGTTATGATACAACTTCAAGAAGAATTTCTTACAAAGATATGCAGTAAGAGCATGGTTCTTTTCAAATTATGTTATTCACTCAGCAGTGTTCCTAGGATGAAAGGGTTATAGGACTATGGATTCCCAACAGAATTGCAAAGAAAACATGCAGTTGTTTAGACTTTAATTGGTAGGTCAGGGCAAGAATATTATTTCCAGTAATTACAGGTGAATTGCTGATCTTTCCTAATTATTTCACAGCAAATTTATTCTGCCTTGATATTACTCTAGATATAAGTTACATCTTGAACCATAATTCCTTCAATTTCCTGTTGGAGGGTTGCCTTGGCTTGTGAAAACAGCAGGCATCTGAGAATAAAAGCCCATTGGAATTTAATTTAATGCATACATAGATTTTGCTTATGGAAAGCTAACTCATTTTTTTCTGCTTAAACAAAAGCTTCTATGAATCTCTCTGTGCATATGTCCTACCATCTGCATTTAACTAAAATGTTGAGCTACCAACCAATTTCCAGAATTCAAAAGAGAAACATATGAGGTTTTATCTCTTTTAAGGTTCACCCTATTAGCAGAAATTTTAAAATGTGAAATAATGTTTTTCTAAGAACTGATGAAATAAAATATTTCCATTTTAGCATTAATCATTATACACTACGAGTTTTCTTATTGTTGACTTGAATATAATTTCTTATCATTTGCAAGCTTACTTCTTTGGAAGAAACAAATACTTACTAAGAGATTTTCAGAATACTTAAATTGAACCAAATGTGGAGCTCCAGCAGTTACATAAAGTGGCTTCTATATAACCAGTTTACAATATAATAGTCACTGTCATTGAGTCGGTCCCTTCTTGGGTTTCCAAGGCGGTGTAGGGGGTTTTAAACAGGAAATGCTTTCCCCAGAAGAACACAGTACTTTCTAGTTTTAGTCTGGATGGTTCTGCAGGTGTTCTTGCTTTCATTTTAAATTTAATTACACTTAGTAAATTCAGTAGCATATTTTCCACTATCTAAGGGCAATGATAAATTTTATTTAAATGTAAAAAAAATGTGATTAACACATTTTTATAATTTATAATTTATGCAACCAAAAGTTCTGCGATTCTGAATTTTGTCATGAAAATCTATCATAACTCCATCATTTCATTGTACAACTATGTATGATACTTTAATTCTATCATGTGTCTTTGCCTCTGTACTAGGGTTCCTTGTCTTATTTGATTCCTGTCCATTTTCTGAGCCTTTGTCTCCCGTCTTTCTCATAATTCTACGCAAAATTCTTCCAAAATAACTCTTATTAACACAACCAGAAAGTACACTATAAATTTAGGCCTGTTGTGATTTTTTGACTTTTGAGTTTTTGTGCAGCAAGATTACAACGATCTATTTACTAAAACCATGTTAACTCACTGCTGTTTTGCAGGCCAGGAATGTTTTTGGGATTTCAGTTATGCATATAAGCCCTACTCAATTTATAATATCATAGACTTTCTTTCATAGTGAAAACAAGATTAAATAGTATGTTTTATAAATATTTCTCAGTATCATTGCCAGATTATTTTATGTGGATAAGAAAGAAATACATAATGCACTTTATATAAGACTGACAAGTATGTAA
The DNA here is from genome assembly GCF_000298275.1 of Orycteropus afer afer. Classification (NCBI taxonomy): domain Eukaryota; kingdom Metazoa; phylum Chordata; class Mammalia; order Tubulidentata; family Orycteropodidae; genus Orycteropus; species Orycteropus afer. Next base: position 162,943 of record NW_006922647.1, read on the forward strand.
ATTTATTTTTCAGAGATGTTGTAATGGACATTTGTTGTTTATGTTTACCCAGGTTTGGTCAAGCTTCATCTTTAGAGATGTTCCCTAAAGAATTGGTTAAGAACGATTTGCCTTTTGCTACAGAATCCAATAACAGGAAGATATTTCCTTTTTAACCTTTCCCTTCAACCTATGCCAGGGGCATATGGATTAAGCTCAGCCGATGGATACTTGTGTCTGCTATTCTTATGTATCGGAAGGAAGATGGGACAATCTACCTCTGTAGTGATACCACCTCGGAAACCCAAGGAGGGGTCGCTATGAGTTGGGTCAGACTCAATGGCACATAACAACAACAACATTCTTATGTATGATATAGTAATACATACTTTTAAAAATTCAGATACTATTCAAGGTGGAAATCAAAAAACAGCTAAATGCTGTGGAAAGTGACCAAGCAGACATTTACTAGATTTGATGAACACTTCTAAAATACTACAAGGAAAAGCCAAATCTCACTTCTCTAATATCAAATGTGTTTTTCAATCAGTGGAATCCATTATCCTTTCCCCTTCTGATCCACTCTTGTTCTAACACAGCTGTGCATGGACTCTCAGAACTAGGTCACATCCCTCTAGTTAAATGGCACAGTCTTCCAGACTGCCAAGTTTGCCTAGGATTTCAGATACCAGCTGTAAGCTTGGGGGTTCCTATGACATCCCCACTTCAGACCTGCTAGCTACAAATGGGAGTTTCCCTGTGGCCTATCAGGATGCCAGCCATTAGTTTTGGGGTCCCTATGGCTACCCTCTTTTCTGACTTCCTGCTCCCACTATTGCCTCAGATTCAATAATTTGCTAGAACAGCTCACAGAACTCACAGAAAGTGCAATACCTGCAATTAGTTTTATTTTTAAAACAAACAAACTTTTTATTGTGATTTGGGTAAGATTTTATAAAGCTGATTCTTTTTACATTCAACAGTTTATACACATTTTATTTTGTGATACTAATTACATTTCCACAGTGTAACATTTCACCTCCCACTTCCTCCCTGTGATTACTCCTTCCCTGAGTCCTTCTTGCCTATGCATTCCTACCTCCCTACCTTTCTCTCTGTGCAAATGCTACCCTTCTGATCTCCCATGATTGATAGTTCTAGGTAATAGAAAAATGGTTGCAGCAGTACACTAACAGGGAACTACAAGAAATTCAAGCCAGATTCAAAAGAGAGAAGTGAAATAGGGATTTCATTGTTTATGTTAGACAGATTTTGGTTGAAAGATAATGCCAGAAAGATGTTTACCAGTATTTTCCTGACTGTGCAAAGGCATTTGACTATATGACTGATAACAAATTATGGATGAACATCATGAAAAAATTAGAATTACAGACCATTTAATTGTGCTCGTGAGAAACCAGTACATAAAATAAGATGCAGTCATTGGAATAGAACATGGGGATACTGCGTGGTTTAAAATCAGGAAAAGTGTGTGTGAGGGTTGTATTCCTTCACCATTCTTATTCAATTGGTATGCTGAGCAAATAGTTTGAGAACCTGGAGTATATGAAGAAGAAGATGACATCAAGATTAGAGGAAAATTCATTAACAACCTGCAATATGCAGATAACACAATCTTGCTTGCTTAAAGCAGACTTAAAGCACTTACTGATGAAGATCAAAGACTAAAGCTTCCAGTATAGATTACACCTCAACATAAAGAAAACAAAAGTCCTCACAATTGAACCAATAATCAACATCATGATAAATGGAAATAACATTGAAATTGTGAAGGATTTTGTTTTAATTGGGTGCATAATCAAGTCCAATGGAAGGAACAGTCAGGAAAATACATGATTTATTGCATTGAACAAATCTGCTCCAAAAGACTTCTTTATAATATTAAAAAGTGAAGATATCACATTGAAGATTAAGGTATGTCTGACCCAAGTCATGGTGTTTTTGATCGTTTTATATGCATGTGAAAACAGAATTTACTTGTTTGTGATATTAATGATATTGTTCAATAATTTCCATGTTCTATTAGATAACTTTTCTTTGGAATGGGCACAAATATGGATCTCTTCCAGTTGTTCAGCCAGGTAGCTGTTTTCCAAATTTCCTGGCAAAGATGAGAGAGTGCTTTGTGCTTTCCACCCATTAGCTGAAACATCTCAGTTGGTATCCCATCAATTCCTGGAGCCTTATTTTTCACCAGTGGCTTCAATGTATTTTGGACTTCTTCCTTCAATACCATAATTTCTTGAACAAATGCTACCTCCTGAGCATTGACCATTTTTTTTTTTTTGGTACAGTGAATTTATCTGTCAGTAGTCCAAACAATTTACCTACTGTGAATTGCTTCTATACCTATGCTTTTCAGTGAGGATGGTAGGATTCCAAAGGTGTTTTGAAAGTTGATGGTGATGGTGAGGGCATGTTATTTGCACAATGATTAGGAAAGACAACTTCCATATATAGAGTGGGGGTAGGAACACTAGATATGCCCTAAAACCTAGGGAGTTCTCCTCAAAAAAACAAACGAAAAACTCTCACAACTCATACAACTTTCTAATACCCTGCCATGCCTCCATGTAGAAAAACAAAACAAAGAAAAACTAAACAAGCTGTTTAAAATTATCTGAACATAGAAACTCTAACTTTATATTAACACAAATATTTTTTGTGGATTTAATATGCACTATATTATTCAAGTACGCAACCACCAACTGAATTTAGGAAATGATTTTCTTTCTTCTTTCAGAATTTTGCCCTGGTTAGTGCAACTTGTGGGAGCTCTGGTAGTGTAGTGCCTAAGACACTTGACTGCTAACCAGAAGGCTGGAGGTTCTAACCCACCAGCCACTCCTCAGAAGGAGGATGGGGCAATCTACTTCCGTAGTGATACTGCCTCGGAAACCCAAGGAGGGATCGCTATGAGTCGGGTCCAACTCGGCGGCACATAAAAACAACAACAACAACAGTGCAACTTGTGATATTTGAGCTGCTGATGCAACATCCCATAATACTATGCTTTGGAAGTTGTTGAATTCATGCAATTCTACATATATGCACAAGCTTCTATTAGGTTTTCCAGAAGATTGTGTCCTTAAAATTTACATATTGAAATGTATATTTATTAAAATACTTTTCATTTATTTCTCCTTTAATTTACAATTAAAGCATTATTATATTTTCCTTATTTTGTTATTATTATTTCTGTAGGTAGATTATATAATGTGTGGATTTAGTTTTTGTGTGGTAAAGAGAGTTTTACAATGTACTTGTTATCAAAAAGGGAGCATTGGATCTGATATGGTGAATAAGGGCTGTTGAAAGAAGAGATAAGAATGATACAAGTCTTCTAGCAAGACTTAATTAATCTTGTAGTTATTATATTCTCAAAGCCTATACATTATTGGATTCTTATTTTCCTTGATTGAAAAAAAGAAAGTAAAGACTACACTAATCATGAGGGAATAACTTATATCAGTGAATGATTTGAGAGTCAGCACACCTTTTTCAGTCACTTGCCTTCTGTCATCACCTATGTCTGGGAATCACTTTGTTTCTCACCTAAGAACTACTATACCAGGAGCCTTAACAAAAGACTGCCCTGAGTCTCATTCAGCTTTCAGGATCAATTGGTCTAACTGTGGCTGTTTGTAATCATATGTAATTTTGGGTAATTTTCCAGAAAGCAAAATGGTTTAACTTTGGAGTTCTGGCAGTAACATTTGGCTTAATGAAAACATATTACTTTACACGGTTGCCTAGAACTTCCAGCTGCTGGAGTGGACTGGAGACATGCCTCAAGGGAACTTCCTATTTCTGAATGGCCGTTTACATATCTATGTTCAGGCCTGACAATCTCCTCTATGCCAGTCTAGTTTTGCTTCCACATGTGTTATAAACATTTCTTCTGAAACTCTATGATTATGAGGACTAATCATCTTGAAATTCTCACAGTATAAACACTGGGAATCTCAGTGCTTTAACTGAGGCTAAGTTTTATTTTGTTGTGCCTGCATTAATTGAGCCAAAACAATACATTCTGAAGAGAGTAACTACACCATGTAATATACAAGGCTGTCTCGAATTTTTAAAAATCTATTAGACTAAAACACTCTTATTTATAAATAGAAAATTCTATAAGTATATGAAAATATAAACCCAAGAATAAGCCAAAAAATAAGAACCAAAAACCCAAACCCAAGACCTCAGATAGGCAAAGCACTATTTAAAAAAAAAGAACAAAGTAGGGGGTCTCACACTCCCAATCTGAAAACCTTCTACACAGCCACAGTTGTCAAAACAGCCAGGTATTGGTACAATAACAGACTTATAGATCAGTGGAGCAGAATTGAGAACCCAGAAATAGATACATCAACCTATGGTCAGCTAGTCTTTGACACAGGGCCAAAATCCACTCAGTGGGGAAGAGATAGTCTCTTTCCCTACAGTGCTGGCAAAACTGGATCTCCATTTGCAGAAAAATTAAACAAGATCCATACCTCACATCATACACAAAAACTAACTCTAAATGGATCAGAATTAAATGTGAAACCTAAAATTATAAAGTTCATCAAGGAAAAATGGGGGCAAATTTAGGGGGTCTAATTTGTGGCATAAATCAACTTGATAAGCATAATCCAAGATACACAAATGGCAGAAAATAAACTTGATTATTGATACTTTCTAAAATTTAAATTCTTCTGTGAATCAAAAAACTTCTCCAAAAGACTCAGAATGGAACCTATGCAATGGGAAAAAATATTCGACAATGACATATTGGACCAAGGACTTATCTCCAAAATTTACAGAAAACTTCAACATCTTAACATCAAAAAAGACAAACAATCCAATTAAAAAATGGGCAGTCATATGAAAAGGCACTTCACCAAAGAAGATATTCAGGAGCCAATATACACATAAAGAAATGGTCACAATCATTAAATCATTAGCCATTCGAGAGATGCAAATCATAATTCCCATGAGATACCATCTGACCCCAGCATTAATAGCAAAGTTTAACAAAACAGAAAATAAATACTGGTGAGGATGTGGAGAAATTATACAGATCATACACTGCTGATGGGACTCTAAAATGATGCAATTGTTTTGGAAATTGGTATGGCGATTCCTTAAACCTTAATAAAATAGAAATACCATTTGATCCAGTAATACCATTACTAGGTATATATACTAAAGAAGTGAGAGGCAGGACATGAATAGACATATGCACATCCATGTTCATTGCAGCATATTCACAATAGTAAAGAGATGGAAACAACATAAATATCCATCAAACAAGGAATGGATAAACAAACTGTGGTAATAGAATAGAATACTATGAATAGAATACTATGCAAACCTAAAGAATAACATTGTTGTTGTTGTTGTTATGTACCATCGAGTCAGTCCCAACTCATAATGACCCCTCTTTGGGTCATTTGGGTTGTAACAGAAGAAAAACCAATTGACAAAGATACAGAAGATAATCCTGGAGCCCTGAGCTTTGAAAGAAACTATACAGAAGTGGTTTAGGCACCAACTACTGAAAAAAAACTGAACGAAAACAGTGAGTACAGAGAGAGTTGGTGCTGCAGACTGTCAACTACTCTGACAGGACCAACAGCCTGAATATTTCCAAATTGTGTTGGGACCTGAGAATTGATCTAAAGATCAGCCCTGGTCACCAAGGGCTGCAAGGACAACTGCGTTGGTGGCCTATGACTAGGAAGGGAAACAGCAAGGAGGGAGACAACTTGAGCTGTTAACTTCCTGATGTCCGGAGTGCACAGCCATTTTGATTGTTTACATGCGGCAGCCATTTTAGATATTAAAATGACTGAGGGCACAACCATTTTGGATGTGGCTATTTGAAGCAGTAGCTATTTTGGATATTTAAAGTGACCAAGGGTGCAGCCATTTTGAATACTTACAAGCAGTGGCCGTTTTAGATATTTAAAGTGGCCATGGGCGTAGCTATTGTGAATCGTAACAATTGGCAATCATTATGGATTTTAAAGTGATACCATTCTCATTCGGATTCCAGGGACCTAAGAATATTCTCTGTTTGCCAAGGTCAGCAGGGACACACAAGAGGCTGACAATATGAAAGGAGACAGGTGGTGAGTGTATAAGTGCTGTCAGCTAGTGAATACAGGAGCACAGCACAGTACGCTGCTTGCATAGGTAATGTACAAAGAAAACAAAAATTGTGGGCAAGTCGCTCGAGCATACAATCACCAATTAAGCTATATAAACACAAAAACGTCACAATGCCTCAGAGACAACAGAGCATCATAGTCCACACAAAGAATCAAGATAAAGCAGGAGAAATGAGGGATCAGGATATAGACTCAAAAAAACATCCTTGAGGAAGACGCAGTATTGGAACTCCCTGATAAGGAATTCAAAAGAATTATATTTAGATATCTTCAATGAATTGAAAGACAGATCACGGCAAACACTGACAAAATGGAGGAAAACACAGTCAAAATCCTAGAACAATATCAAAAAACAATACAAGAACAGAATGACAAAATAAATGAAAAATTAGAAATGATCCAAAATCTACACACAGAAATTCAGAAGATTAATACTAAATTTTCAGAAATAGATAACACACTGAATGGGCAAAGGAGCAAAACTGAATCAATGGAAGACAGAATTAGTTACATTGAAGGCAAATGCCTGAACATTTCTTTGGAAAGGGATAAATCAGAAAAAAAGATCAAAACAAGAAGAAAGCCTAAGGTTCATGTAGGATACCATCAAAAGAAATAACCTATCTGTAATTGGAATTCCAGAACAGGAAGAGACAAAGAAAACCACAGAGAAAATTGTCAAAGATTTGTTGGAAGAGAATTTTCTTGGTATGATAAAAGATGAGAATATATCCATTCAGGAAATCCAATGAATCTCAAACAGGATAGACCCCAAAAGAAAATCACCAAGACATATCATCATCAAACGTACCAAAACCAAAGACAAAAAAAAGAATCATGAGAGCAGCACAGGAAAAATGATAAGTTACTTATAAGGGGCAACCAATAAGACTAAGCTCAGATTTCTTGACAGAAACCATGCAGGCAAGAAGATAATGGGATGGTATATATAAAACCCTGAAAGAGAAAAATTTCCAACCAA
>NW_006922647.1:170211-173678 GCF_000298275.1 Orycteropus afer afer
AAAAAGAGGGAAAAAACTGTCATTACAGAACTTCTAGATGGTAGGGATGTCAAGACAACTACAAGATAAAACAGACTGTTCTAAACTTGGGAAGAAAACTATAAATCACAAGGTAACCTCAAAAAAAAATGATAAACTTTCACATCGAAATAAAAAAGAGGACCAGCATAAATTTTCAGCAAATACTAAAATAATAACAACAAAGGAAGTGATAACACTATTCATAAACAAAAGGAGCTCAGCCTATAAAATTATATGGAATAAAGAAATTGACACTATGAAAAAGCATATAACAAAAATGACAGCTACAAATTCATATTTGCTGATAATGACATATCTGGCAAGGGACTTATCGCTAAGATTTACAGAAAACTTTAATGTCTCAACACCAAAAGAATGAACAATCCAATTGAAAAATGGGCAGAAGACATGAATAGACACTTCACCAAGGAGAATATTCAGGGAACCAGCTAATATATGAAGAGATGCTCATAATCATTGGTCATCAGAGAGATGTAAATCAAAACAACAATGAGATACCATCTCACTCTCAGCACAGATGGCAAGGTTCAACGAGACAGAAAATAACAAATGCTGGAGAGCATGAAGAGATACTAGGACTCTGGCACACTGCTGGTTGAACTGTGGAGTGATACAACCATTGTGGAAAGTGGTTCCTTAGAAAGCTGGAATTGGAGATATCATTTGACCCAGCAATCCTATTACTAGGTATATATCCTAGAGAGGTGACAACCAAGACAGGAACAGATATATGCACCTTCATGTTCATCACAGCACTATTTACAATAGCAAAAAAGATAGAAACAATCTATGTGCCCATCAGCAGAAGAGTGGATGACCAAACTATGGTACATACACATAATGGAATGCTGTGCAGCACTAAAGAATAATGTATAGTCTGCAAAACACCACATAAATATATAGATGAACTTGGAAGACATTATGCTGAGTGAAATAAGTCAATCACAGAAGGACAAATATAGTATTAGTTCATTGTTGTGGAGGGTAAAGGAAAGGTTTATATGGAGGGAAAATTTCTTCGTTGGTTGCCAGGGGTGAGAGGGGAAGGGAGGGAACACTGACAAAAAAAAAAAAAAAATGCATTGACCCATGTCACTTTACGTTTGTGTATTTCACTGCACATAAAATATATTTCAATAAAATGCATTTTTTAAAATTATAAAACCATAGTTGTGATTACAAATCCATGTAGTCATCAATTAGGTAGCTTACCTTTCAATAAACCAAAAACACAATGAATGAAACATAAGAGCATAATAAAGGGGTAATGTAGTATCACAAAGGCCTACAAGTTGAGTAGTTTAATTTTTTAAAAAACAAATATTATTTACAATATTATTTTAGTTGAATATCATGTAATTGATTAGGCACAAAGTAGTAAATTTATGTGATCTTTATGAAGGATATACACACCTGTCATTCTATTATTTCTTTTATTTATTTATTTATTTAATGGCCACATGGAATCACCATTTTTAAAGCAATTCTTGTTTGGTGACTGACCCCTATGCTGGTATTCACTTTATTTGATCAATCATGTAGACACGATTTGTGACTGAAGACTCTGTGACAGCTAGAAGTGTTGGGGTGGTAAGAAACAATCATAGGGACCATTGTCATGTACATCAGGAATATTGAAAGTTTGAGGACCTTTGATGCCCTGATAAAAACTAATGAGATATTTATTTTTGAAAGTCATATAAATTGAATATTTTAGTCAAAATAAATTGTACTTGTTGTTAATATTGTCCTACACAGATACTTGATGATACATAAATAGAAAATATATGACTCTAACAGTAATTGTGGGAGCTCTGGTAGTATAGTGGCTAAGGCACTTGACTGCTAACCAGAAGGCTGGTAGTTCAAACCCATCAGCCACTCCTCGGAAGGAAGGTTGGGCAATCTACTTCCAAAATGATACTGCCTCGGAAACCCAAGGAGGGGTCGCTATGAGTCGGGGCTGACTCTGGGGCACATAACAGGAACAGCAGCAGCAGCAACAGTAATTGTAAGATTATACACACAGAAAGCCAGACATTGTTCAGATATCTAGAGGAGGTACAGAAGTTACCACAGATCTCAGTGATATTCAATATCACTATTATTATAGGCTAAAACAGAAGTGGGCAGTGTATCATGATCCAAATGTGACTTGCTAACTATTTGGTAAATAAAGTTCTACTCAAACATATCCATGCCCATATTTTTTTTCTTGCTTTCACGTATTGTCTTTGACTACTTTCTACGACAATAGCAAAGTTGAGTAGTTGTGGCCCTCAAAGTGAAATGACTTACTATGTGGTTCTTTACAGAAAAGCTTTGCTAATTTGTTGTCTACAACATTGATTTGCACTTATAATACAGTTCTAAACCATAAAAATCATATGTGTTTGTTGTTGTTGTTATGTCCCGTCGAGATGGACCTGACTCATAGCAACCCCTCCTTGGGTTTCTGAGGCAGTATCACTACAGAAGTAGATTGCCCAACCTTCCTTCCTATCATATGTCTTTAGTATATTGTATTGTTAAAAAGTCTGAGATATGTATGACACCTTTTGTAAATGTTTTTGTACCCAAAATATTATGTAGCTAAAAACTCTGATGCTTCTATTTAAATGCTAATGTCTTCAATGTGTCTGGCTTCAGCAGGCAATCTATTATCTTCTATCCTGACAAGCAAGTAATGTGGATATTTATGATTTAATTATGTGTTTTACATATAAGAGTAGTCTTTTGCTATTCCCAGTAAAGGGTCAGTATGTGCTGGACTCGACTTGATGGCAGGAGGTTTGTTTTTTTCATTTTTTTGTTTTTTTATTTTATTCATTCAATATACTTATTTAGTGTGCTATTCACTGAGAATATTTCCTGAGTACATATGCATGAAGGAAATAAGGTTCTGAAATTAAAGGGGCTTCCAACCTAGTGAAAAGGGCCAAAATAAGAACTACCACAGTCCTATTAGATTCAAGCTGGTAACTTCTCTGAAAGAGCGCTGTTCAGTGCTTTGTGAACCCACTGCAGGTTTCAGGAGTGCCAAGATATTAGAAAAATAAATATGACTTAAATTATCACATGGTATTGTAGGCATAGTTTTTTTTTTTCCCCTGTACGTTCTCAGGAAGCAAAATGTAGACCAAACTAATAGATGCTTTAGGTGTTTTCAAGATAGAGATTTAAGATGTTCAACTCTTGCCAAATGAGATAATACAACAAAGTAATGTTCCTCAGAGGCAATGAATTTCCAACTCCTTCTTTAGCATTAGAATCATCTTCAGTAACAAATCTTATTTGAGCATCACCGACAAGTAGAATATTGTTTCTGGCACTGGGAATGGAGAGAAAAATCAGATACAGATTAAGCTTTAAATTTGGTGAGGGAAGAGAATCTGAATATAAATAGTAACAAGCAACAGAAATGC
>NW_006922647.1:174598-175907 GCF_000298275.1 Orycteropus afer afer
AAATCATAACAACAATGAGATATCATCTCACTCCAGCAATAATAGCAAAGTTCAACAGATCAGATAGTAACAAATGCTGGTGGGGTTGTGAAGAGATTGGAACTCTTGTGCACTGCTGGTGGGATTGTAAATTGGTACAACCATTGTGGCAAATGGTATGGCATTTCCTTAAAAAACTGAAAATAGAAGTAACATTTGACCCAGAAATTCCATTACTAGAAATATACCCTAAAGAGGTGAAAGAGAACACACAGACATATGTACACCTATGTTCATCACAGCACAATTCACTATAGGAAAGAGATGGAAACAACCTAAATGACCATCAATGGGTGAGTGAATAAAGAAGTTAAGGCATATCCACACAATAGAATATGTCACAGTAAAGAACAGTGAGGGATATGCGAATCATCTCGCAACATGGATGAACCTGGAGGACATTATGCTGAGTGAAATAAGTCAATCGCAGAAGGACAAGTATTGTATGAGCTATAAAAAGACCGAGAAGGGTTTGCTTGGGAAAGAGAACTCAACTAGTAGGTTACCGGGATGGGAAGGGAAAGGGAGGGATTAATTTAGGGTTAGTTGGGGCTTACATGCTGACATGGGAAGGGGGAGGGATATACGGGAAGTATATATGACCACCATGATAACATTGGGAAAAGAGAGGACACAGAATTGTGCACAGAAGAGATAGACGACAGATGTTAAAACCAACCAATGTGTCCACAATACCACATTGCTATTAACACCAAACCCTAGACTATAGAGATAAACACATAAACACCTGAGATGATCAGACAGGGATTAGTAAATAGAGGTATATTCTAGACCAAGGATAGACTCAGCTGAGGCTAATCTTGCAGACACCAGTGATACAAAATACCTGCAATTCTTACAGAAACAATAAAAGACAGACACAGAGTAATCTCTCACAGACATCCCAACACTATGGGACAGAGATCCAATAGAGCTACTACCTCAGGACCATTGTACTGGGGTACACCAGACTCAATTGGCACAATAAAATACATATAAGCATTGCTCCATATCCTTCATTAGTGAGTAGCGACTGGGGTCTTAAAAGCTTCCAAGCAGCCCTCTAGGATGCAGCTAATGGTCTCCTAGCATTGGAAGTGAAGAAGAACGCACACACACACACAAAAGAAAGACAAGGGCATTTAGAAGCAATCAGCCCTAGGATATGATGGTCTTCAAGACAAGAAGAACCAGATGGTGCCCAGCTACCAATGCCAACCACTTAGGAAAGGACCAAATCTGGAGATCCTGGATAGAGTGGGAGGGAAAA
>NW_006922647.1:176410-182355 GCF_000298275.1 Orycteropus afer afer
AAGGCTGGTGGTTCAAACCCACCAGCCACTCCTCGGAAGGAAGGTTGGGCAATCCTACTTCCGTAGTGATACTGCCTCAGAAACCCAAGGAGGGGTCGTTATGAGTCAGGGCTGACTCGACAGCACATAACAACAACAACATATTGAAAAGTATAGTTTAATTTGTTAAAATTATATTGAAAAATATCTTCTATTAAATTTATGTATTTATGAAGAAAATTTATAATCCCATTGCCAAACCATATAAAATCATAATTCACTCAAACTAACAATTAGTTGTTAAGTATATGCTTGTTCAATTATTATGCAATGAAAACAATATTTCAAAGAGAATTTTGTTTTCATATTTTCTCCCCAGATTTTGCCTTGGTGTTTAATAGGCTGTTTTATAATCTTACCCACTTTTATAAAATTTCTTGCAGCCATAAATATATATCTTTATACATAAATACATTTTATTTATTTATTTAATAATTATTATAATGATAATTCTATAGAAATAGAATTATAGTCCATATTTCAGTTTTTATTTTCCTGCCATTTATAACTAAGAATGAAATGTGAACCTCGCTGCAGAGCAATATTTATAGGACTGCTTGATTGCTTTAAATAACTATGTGATTTGCAATATATATATACCATATTTTAATAGTGAATATCCATATATGCTCTGTGAAATAGAGGGCCTTCTTGTATTTCCAGGAGTCAATACAATTTCTTATCTTATGAGTCTTTCTCCTGCATGGGGCGATGATTGAATGAATGCATTCTTTGTTCTAAATAACATTGCCAGATGAAAATAATATACATGACAGAAGTTCATAGCAGAAAGCTATTAGCAGAGGATAGGAGAGTCATAGAAAGTTTCTGAAGGAAATCTAGGACCCAAAAAAAAGAGTAGGGGTTAGACTCATGAAAATAGGAGATGAAAATATACAAAGTGGGAGAATGATTGTTTGGAATAACAAATTCCCTTGCAGTCCATTCTGACTCATGGTGATCCTATGTGTCAGAATGGAACTATTATACTACATAAGGTTTGCAATGGCTGATTTCCGAGGACATCACCAGTCCGCTCTCCTAAGGTGTCTCTGGGTGGCTTTAATCCTGCAGTCTTTCAGTTAGCAGCTTACCACATTGCAAACCAAAGCCACTGCCATTGAGTCGATTCTAACTCATAGTACTATAACCAAACCAACTTTGGCCCCAGCAAAGAAGAATAAGGTCTGAAGGGAAACTTTTTGATATCAGACTTCTAGTTCTTTATGAGAATTCTGGTGCCTGGCTAAAGACCATGTGTCATTTTTCATGTCTGACCACAATCTTTGCCTAGTAGGTTCAGGGGGAAATCTACCCTCCTCAAGCAGACTCAGTGCCCATCCAAAACACTAAAGTCTCTAAAGGGAGGCAACAGAAGACTAAGGTCTGACTCCCCACTGTCATAGCCAGGCTTTCTAGGTTTCTGCATTATTAACCCAGGATACTCCTTTCAGAAGCTTCTTTATGAGGGAGGGAGGGGATCCTTCAGCAGAGATCTCATTCAGGCTGAAGCCTCTTAACAGGGGAAATGAGAGAGTAGGCTTTGAAGACATTTTTCCCCAGACTAACCCTATATTCAGGAAGTACATTTTTCCTTCCTCTTCCCTGGCCCCAGCACCCATAAATTTGCAGCAGCATTTTGTTAAGACTCCCTTAGCAGTAAGATGATCTTGGAAAAACATAGTTATAGCAAAATCCCTCAATTAGATGGATTGACACAGTGTTTGCAATAATGGGCTTAAATTTGGAAAAGATTATGAAGATGGAGCAGGACCAGTCAGTGCTTTATTCTGTTGTACGTAGGTCGTTAAGAGTCAGAACAAATTCGAGAGCACCTAAAAACCACAACCCATAAAACCTCTCCACCAAAATAGAAGAGGAAGAAGTTTTGTTATCGAATAAGCATCAAGCCAAAATGTTATGCTTCATGGGTGGTCTGGTTACCTAGGGCCACTCTAAAAAGAATATACCACAAATTGGATGGCTTGAACAAACAGGAGTTTATTCTCTTACAGATTGGAATCTAGAAGTCAAAGTTCAAAGTGCCAGGCTCCAGGGCCTGCATGCAAGCCCTTCAACCTTGGGTTTCAGCACTGTCTCCTGCTCCCAGTCCACTGAACGTGGAGGCTTTTCTTCACTGAGCTGCTGGCTGCTGAGGCTGACAAGCCCAAGGTTGACAAGTAAAAAGGTACAGTCCCAATGTTACCAAACCACATGGCAGGCCATTTATTCAAGTCCATCAAAAAGTCCCAAGATCAGCAGAGCATGGCAGGCTGCTAAACAACAACACAGTGATGTGCAGGGTTCAAGCGTTCCATAAGCTAGAGACCATTCCCCAAGACTTCTCCTTATATACAGGAAGCAGACCAATCCCTAAAGCAGCTTCTCAGCTGCCCACAGTAGATTCCACCATGGACTTGATTACCAGTCTCATCATGGGGAATACTACATCCAGCTGCCCAGCCACTCAACCAGGCCCAGCCAAGTTGACACACAAACTTAACCACCACAATGGGCCATCTGTTAAAAAAGAATGCAAAGACAGAAAGGAATCTGACCCTTGATTTAGCTAAGTAGATAAATCCCAAAATATCTATGTTTTCAAGATAAAATTTCTCATTTTCTGGTATCTTATAATAGGATACCTGAAATTATGCTATCTCTGAGAGAAAGGGTGTGTACTTCCTTGATGACTACCTTTGAAAAGAGATAGCTCCCAGGTTCTTGAGAAAAAAATCCTGTTTCATATACTTCCCAAAGAGACACACAAAGAATTTACAATTTTTGTTGTTGTTGTTAGGTGCCTTATGCATAGCAGAAAGAAATACCACTCAGTCCCACAGCAGCTGTGTCATCCTTGCTATACTTGAGCCCATCACCACAGCCACTCTGTCAATCCATCTCTTTGAGGGCCTTCCCCTATTTAGTGGACCTCTACCTTACTAAGCATGACATCCTTCTCCTGGGAATGGTCCAATGACCAAAGTAGATGACACGAAATCTAGCCATTTTGCTTCCAAGGAGCATTCTGCAAGGCAAAGTGCAAGGCTGCACTTTCTCCAGGACAGATTTGTTACTTCTTTTAGCATGAGTCATGCCACATCAGCAAATGAAGGTCTTGAAAGCTTTGCTTTATCAATAACAGTAAGGTTGGCTCTACTCTGATGATGCAGCTCTTTCCCAGTCATATTTTGAGAGCGTTCCAACTTAAGGGCCTTGTCCTCCAGCATTGTATTGGACAACATTTCTAGGCTATTCATAAAGTTGTGCAGTAATGTATCAGACAGTGTTTCTCTGCTATTCATAAGGTTTTCCCTGGTCAATTCTTTGAGAAGTGGATGGCCTCTTCCTTCTTCTTAGTCTGCTGCAGTCTGTAAGCTGGGTTGAAACCTGTGTACCATGTACAACCCTGCTGGCACTTGAAACACTGGTGGTACAGCCTCAGGCCTCAGAGCAACACACAAACCACCACTGTATGATAAACTGACAGACAAGTTTGTCTCCTTTAGCTGTTTGAAACCTCTCTGCTTCCTGCCTCTTGGGGGTGGGGCCTATGTCCCTCTCCTTACCTGGATCCCTGCCACTCTGTCTCTGGTCCCCTGGCTTCTCTTTTCCCACTTCCTGACTCTTGGGGTTAGGGGCCTGTGTTCCTCCCTTTACCTGGATCCCTGCTGCTCTGTCTGTCATTCCCTGGCTTCTCTTTCCCCTGCTTCCTGCTTCTTGATGGTGGGGCCCTTGTCCTTCCCCTTACCTGAGATCCTTACCACTCTGTCTGTGGTCCTCTAGCTTTTCTTTCACCTGCTTCCTGACTTTTCATAATTAGCTGTGGAAGGAAAGGAGTGGACAGCAGATTCCTGGATCAATGAACTATAATCTTAACTACATTTCTGACCGCCACCATTTTATTTCCTAAGGGCAGAAATTATTTTATAAAAGTCCAAATGTCTGTAAAAAGGAGAAATAAGTGTAAAGGCAAAAAAAAAAAAAAAAAAGTATAAAGTAAAATGGAGTGTGATGCAGACCCCTATCAGCCAGTTTTAGTTTTGACAGATGTCTCAGGCATAACTAAGTTTGCTTACATAGATTCCATATACGATTTTATTTCTTTCCATTTTTTTTTCATGTTATAATGGATTGATTGTTTTAGATGAGTGGCAAAATGAAGCAGTCATCTTAGAACATATCTAAGAAAATATTTATCTTAGATGTTATGACAGATTGTACATTCCAAAGATAACCACAGTAATCTGTCTCATCCCACACATCGTTCTTACAGTGTGATCACTAACCTAGTGGTTTAGTGGTTAAGGACTTGGCTGCTAACTGATAAATCAACTGTTCAAACTCACCAGTGGCTCCACAGGACACAGATGTGGCAGTCTGCTGCCACAAAGATGACAGCCTTGGAAACCCTATTGGGCACTTGTACTCTACCCTATTGTAGAGTCACTATGAATCATAATCAACTCAGTGGCAGTAGGTTTGGTTTGGCTTTTGTGAGAGGCAGGATCTAGGCTTGTTCCCCTTAAAACTGAGTGATGCCACTTGACTTTCCAGGTTGTCATTAAAGGTCATACAGCTACAGCCTAATCTGTCTTGAGACTTTTGCCCTTAGCACCAGGCCAGCATCCTATGAAAAGCCATGAAGCCATATGGAAAAGTTATATTTATGTATCCTGACCACAGTTCCAACTGAAAAGCAAATTGACAGCAAGTATCAACCAAAAGACATAATTAAGGAAGCCTTCAGGTGATTCATTCCCCAGGCTTCATGCATCCCTCCTCTCCTGCTGTTAACAGCTGGAACAAAGAAAAGTTGTTCCTGCCAAGCTCTGTACAAACTGAAGAATCATGAGCAAAATAAATGTTCTGTTGTTGGAAGTAAATGGTGGTGCTGTTTGTTATAGAGCAGTAGATAATATGAATGTGTTTTTGTGATCTGGAAGTGGTGTGATACGAAACAAAAATCTAGAGCATATGGCATTGACTTCCGCCTGAGCAAGTCTTTGGAAAGAATATTATTAGCAGCAGCCTGATAGACCTCAAGAAAGATGTCAGTTTAAGACTTACTAAAATGATGGAACAATTATTAGAAGCTGAAAAATAAAGCAACATGAGTATATAGTGACAAAATTTAGGTTGGAATGTCACCTACACCAATAGAGAAAACATACCTAACCAACAGGATGACCTACCTAAAGAGATTTCCAAGCAGAGTTAAAAGTACTACTTATATTCTTTTGATTACTTATAGTAAAGTGTGAGAAGAAACCTTGAGTAGATTTGAGAGTGTAGTTATCATTTGATCATGTGTACCATAAACTGGTTTGTAAGAAGCACAAGGGTAAGGTGTTTGATGGTTAACTAGAAGGTTGGCTGTTCAAACACACTAACTTCTTTGGGGGAGGAAGATGACAAAATCTACATCAGGAAAGATTTACAACCTTTGAAACTCCATGGATTTTGCTGTATGTAGGAATCAAATCATTGGCCGGGTGTGGGTGAGTGGATTTATTGAGGTGACAAAAGCATTAAATATTGAACAGAATTCTTTAAATCTACAAACCTCTTTGGGTAGGAAGCAACTTGAGAAATCTGTTCAGCTGCAAAAATAGACTACTTTGTGTAGAAAAGAAACAATGACTTAGAGAATAGGCACAAGACCTCAAATGTAAAGCTAAAATCCTAAACAATCCTGAAGCAGTAGGAGTGTGCTCTGTTGTAGTGAAACATTACTCTTACATTCTGTTAGAAGTGAAGACAGAGTTTTATTGAAAGGTAAAGTGATTCACAATTAGGAGACATACTAACACCAGGAGCAATACTATAGTGTTCCAAATGCAAGAAAAGAGTGAGGTTTTTATCAGGTGGAGTTAATAAAAGGCTGTAAGTTCACAGGCAAGAAG
>NW_006922647.1:191501-198424 GCF_000298275.1 Orycteropus afer afer
TTTTTTTTTTTTTTTTAAATCAATCCATACAACACTCAACAAGTATCTGTTAATAAACAATTCTATGCAAAAAATAAAATTTTGATCCTATCTTTGTTTGAGTTACAAGCAGTAAAACTTTCACAAGAAACTGAATTGTCTCTTTAGAACAGCAGAAGCAGAGACTTTAGGCTAAGCTCAAATTTTATTTAAAGGGAATGTAATTTAGATTGGGACAGACATTGTAGTCATGTTAAATACCTAGGTTTTGGGGTTCACTTATACAGTGCTAATCAAGAAGTTAGTATGTGGCCAGGTGGATTGTAGAATTGCTATTTTCTCATTTTTTAATGTGACTGTCTTTAGCAGTTATCCTGCTATAACTATATAGCAAAACCAAACTCACTGTCATCGCGTTGGATCCAACCCATAGTGACTCCTCCTTGGGTTTCCAAGGCAGTATCACTAGGGAAGTAGATTGCTCAACCTTCCTTCCGAGGAGTGGCTGGTGGGTTTCAACCGCCATCCTTCTGGTTAGCATTTTAATGCCCTAGGCACTATGCCACCAGAGTTCTGTATTTTTTTATTGGGTGAGGAGGCAGATGATGTATTCTCTTAGTTCACAATCTTCAGATTGAGAGTAATAGTACTCAAGAAAGCTGCAAATAAGAAACTGTACCTAAATTTGTTTGGCCATATTTAAAAGGTTTAAAATAATTTCTGTTAAACAACAAGAATTTCATACATTTTTAACTCAGAGCATCATACTTTTCAATCCCTAAAATACATACAAATATATCCTAGGACTTTTCTTTGTTTTGCCCTTTAATATATTTTAAGGAAGGAATCTACCCAGCTCTCCTGAGGCAGATTTCTTTGTTTTGTGTAATTAGGTATTATAAAGTCAAAACCTCCTAAATATGTGAGAGAGTCCAAAGCTCATGTGTCTGGTATTTCTTAAGCTATCTTAAACAGAGGGCATTATCGCTTTTTAGAAATAAGTTTTCATTATAATTTAATTTTCCTGATAGGTTTACATGAATCTCCTTATTAAGCAAGTGTAATGGATGTAGATACCAAGAACTGAATTCAATTTATTAACGTAATTACAATTGACTGGTGTCTGGAGACAGGTATCTAAAAGATTAAATTCTCATTTGCAACTGCTTTTATCATACTATCCCTAACAAGTTTCTTTAACCTCTCTGAATCAATTTCCCAACTGAATGAAAATCCCAAGGATTCTATAGGAATGATGATCTGGTTGTCAAAATGGATTGTGTTTATAAATTATTCAACACAAAGCTTGGCACATAATAAGCAATAATCAAACTCTCTTTTTATTTCCAACTTATTTTTATGAAGGTTTATTTTAGATTATTATTTGTCATTGATGGTAGTCAAAACCATACTCACTACCATCGAGTTGATTCTGACTCATAGCAACCTATTAGGACAGAATAGAACTGCACCACATGGTTCCAAAGCTCAGCAAGCCTAAGAGAGTTTTGAACTATTAGGTATGAGGGATACAAATGATAGTCACAAGGTATCTAACTGAGGAAATTGTCACATTGTCTTATATTATCTCAAGATAAATGCTGAAAATCTGTATTACTTTGGAACTGATACATAATAGCTATGTCATCTAGTGACATTGCTTTTTAATTAATTCTACTTTATAACATTACAAGTCATATTTCATGGGATGGTTGTTTTGTTTGTTTATTTGTTTTCCTATATGTTGTGAACTTCTAAACTACTAGTAGCATTTTCATTTCCTTTTGTTGTTTATTATTGTTTGTTTATTATTTTCTTCCCTCTGGTAAGAGAGAAAAAGGAGCTCTTGTGGCTTAGTGGTAAGACATTTGACTGATAATCAGAAAGTCAACAGTTCAAACCCACCAATTGCTCTGCAGGAGGAAGATGAGGCAATCTACTTGCATAAGTATTTACAAGCTTGGAAAGCCAATGGGGGTCACTATGAGTCAGAATCAACTTGATGGCAAAGGGTTTAGTTTTTGCTTGTTGTAAGAGAAAAAACTATGAATCATGAATTTTAAATGCTTGAAAGAGAAAAGAGAAGAATACTTGCTATAATGTTAAAATTGGACTGTTGGAGTAAAGCAGAGATTATTTCGTTCAACAGATATTTATTGAGCATGTGGTAGCGTACTGCCTAAGGCATTTGACTGCTAACCAGAAGGCTGGCTGTTCAAACCCACCAGCCACTCCTCAGAAGAAAGGTCAGACAATCTACTTCCATAGTGATACCTGCTCAAAAACCAAAGGGGGGTCACTATGAGTCAGATCCAACCCATGGCAGTGCTTTGTCTTTTTTGAAAAGACGCTAATGGTAATATTCTCAAGAAACCTATGAGGATAACTGAAGAATTTAGATAAGGACCTACACTCTAAAACACTACAATTCAAACTTTATGTTTACATATTTTAATTTCCACACAGTCCTCAACACATATGAAAGGGTATTCTTAAAAGATACAAAATTGTCTCCTTCCAAATTAACTAGGGAAATCAATTGAACCTCAATCAGGTAGAATAACTGTGTCTATATGTAAGAATTATTTTCATTATGTTTTCCACAAGTTAACTTCTATCTGCAAAGAACATAAAATAGTTCAAAGGAAAAGAAAACCACAAACCACAGAATCAGATAACCCAGAAATGTGTACTCTGAGTAAAGCTTAGGTTTCCACTAAAAACGTCTTTTTGTTGATTTAAGACCTCAATTTTTTTTTTTCACTTTTACTGCATTCTATTATTTTTACCTTACTTTCTTTATGACGTCTTGGTTCAAGAGACATAATTTTTTTTTTTTTTTTTAATTAGCATTGTGTGTGGATTCCTCCTATGCTTTAACATAATGATCAAGAGACCTGGTTCCACAGATTAAAAGTTCTAGATTTCAATGGGTCTGCCACTACTTATGTGACTTATGGAAATGCATTTAACTTCTGAGACACGCTTTCTTTTATAAAACATTAAGATAAGTTTTTGTGTGTGTGTGTGTTTGTGTTTGGATTTCTTTCTTTTCTTTTTCTTTTTAATTGTGATTTGGGTGAAAATTTACAGAGCAAATTGACTTTCCATACAGCAGTTCACATACACTTTGTCTCATGACATTGTCCACAATTTACCACAATGCAACAGCTCCCCTCTTACTTCCTCCCGACAGTTACCTCTTCCATGTGTCCATCCCTTCATGCACTCCTGCCCCCTGAGCAGTCTCCCTATTCATAAGCAGCCCTTCTTTCTCCCATGATTGTTCTCTCCAAGGAGTGTGTCTACCTCAGGTAAATGTTCACCTCATATACCTGTCTATTGTTCTGCTGGAAGCCACAGGCTTCAATTCCAGACCTGAAGGGCAGCTAGGGGCCATAGTCTCAGTGGTTCCACCAGGCTCTATCAGACCAGCAAACCTGGTTCCCCCTTTTTAAAAAATTAAGATAAGTTTTATTGTGAGAATTGAATGTAATATGGTATGCAAGAGTTTATCTCAATGCCTGACACAGAGTTAATTCTTTATAAATATTTGCTCTTGTTACTGTGGTATCAATGCCATTGTTATTATTAATTAGATCCTTATTTTTAATTAGGGCAAATACTTTAATTTTCTCCCACTTTTGTGCACCCTAAGTGCTATTAGACCAAGTCATCCAATCTATTTCATATTGCCATTATCTTACCCTCTACCTCCTTTGCTAAAGTGATTAGAAGACCTTGATATTGTGACATTTTATCCAATATTTGTCACTATATCTTGCTGATGAAATAGTGAAAGTCTCTACTACATTCCCTGAATTTCTCAGATATTTGTCTTTGTTGGACAAAGCTTACATACTTTTCAAAATACAACCAAAAGTAAATATTCTTGAATTCTATCATGAGTCTACAAACCAACGTTTGTTGACATCAGTACGATTTGCCTTACATTCCTCTAGCTCAGCACTTTCTATTTTATATTTGAAGAATGGATCCATTTTTACTGTTGTTGTTAGATGTCTTTGAGTTGGTTCTAACTCACAATGACTTCATGTGTAATAGAAGAAAACACTGACCATTTGTGTATGGTCACAAATCTTTTTGATTGAGTCCATTGTTGTACCCGCTGTGTCAATTTAGCTCTTTGAGGGTCTTCAACTTTTTCACTCTCTATTTTACCAGGCATAATGTCCTTCTCCTCTGAAGGAAGATGGGGCAATCTGCTTCCGTAGTGCTGCCTCAGAAACCCAAGGAGGGGTCGCTATGGGTTGGATCAGATTCGATCGCATATAACAACAACAACACAATGTCCTTCTCCAGGGACTGGTCTCTGTTAAAAATAAGTTGTAAGTACATAAACAGAAGTCTCATCATCCTTTGTATAAAGGAGCATTCTGGATATACTTCTTCCAAGATGGATTTGTTCATTCTTCTTGCTGTTGCTATTGTTGTTATGTGCCGTAGAGTTGGCTCTGACTCATAGTAACACTATGCATGACAGAATGAAATACTGCCAATCCTGTGCTGGACTCACAATCCTTGCTGTACTTGAGGCTATCATTGCAGCTACTGAGTCAATCCATCTCACTGAGGGCCTTTCTTTTTCTCTGATCCTCCACTTTACCAAATGTGATATCCTTTTCCAGGGAATGTTCCTTCTGACAACATGACCAAAGTAGGTGAGACAAAGTCTGACCATTCTCATTTCCAAGGAGTAGTTTGGCTGCAATTCTTCCCAGACAGATTTGGTAGTTCTTCTGGCAGACCATGGTATTTTTTCAGTATTCTTCTCCACACCACAACTGAAAAGCATCAACTCTTCTTCTGTCTTCCTTACTCATTGTCCAGCTTTCACAAGCAGATAAGGCAATTGAAACTACAATGACTTGGGTTTGGTCTTCAAAGAGACATCTTTGCTCTTCAGCACTTTAAAGAGGTCTTTTAGAACAGATTTGCAATATGTCATGACTTTCTGACTGCCGGTTGCAATGTTGTTGATTGTGGAAGCAATTAATATGAAATCTTTCACAACATCAATTTTTTCTCCAATTATTGTGCTGTTGCTTATTGGTCCAGTTGTGAGGACTTTGTTTTCTTTATGTTGAGGTTTAATCCATACTGCAGACTATAGTGTTTTATGAATGATGTTCTTGATGTCATCCCACAATTCCTCTGGTCACTGGTGTTCAATGCATCAAAACTATTCTTTAGATGGCCTCTAAATTCAGGAGAGATATACTCAAGGTCATATTTCAGCTCTTCTGGATTTCTTTTAACTGTCTTCATCTTCAACTTGAACTTATAATGGGCTATTCCACAGTTAGCTCCTTACCTTGTTTTGGCTAAAGCTTCTTCATTGCCTTTTTCTGCAGATGTGCTCCATATGATTCCTGTGTATTCCATCTGGCTAAGTCCACATGTATAGCCACTGTTTACATTGTTGAAAAAAGTTATATGTGATGACTAAGTCATTGGTCTTGTTGCAAAATTCTGTCATATGAACTCCAGGGTCATTTCTCTCACCAAGGCCATATTTTCTAACTACTGGTGATTCTCCTTTGTTTCAAACTTTTGCATTCCTATCACCAGTAATAATCAACACATCTTGATCTCATGTTTGGTTAATTTCAGACTGCAGAAGTTGGTAAAAATTTTCAATTTCCTCATCTTTGGCTTAGGTGGTTGGTGAGTAAATTTGAATAATAGTAATATTAACTGATCTTCCTTGTTGTTATTATGGTTATGTGCTGTTGAGTTGTCTCTGACTCATAGTGACCTTATGTACAACAGAACAAAACACTGCCTAATCTATGCTAACCTCATTATCCTTACTACATCTGAGCCCATCGCTGAAGCCACCATGTCAATCCATCTTGTTGAGGGCCTTCTTCTCTTTATTTGACCCTCCATTTTACCAAGCATGACATCCTTCTGCAGAGAATGGTCCCTTCTGACAACATGACCAAAGTAGGTGAGATGAAGCCTGACCAGTCTCACTTCAAAGGACCATTCTGGCTGCACTTCTTCCAGGACAGATTTGTTAGTTCTTTTAGCAGTCCATGGTACTTTCAGCACTCTTTGCCAACACCATAACTCAAAAGCATCAACTTTTCTTTGGTCTTCCTTATTCATTGCCCAGCTCTTACATGCATATGAGGCAATTGAAAATACCATGGCTTGGGTTAGGTGCATCTTAATCTTCAAGGAGATATCTTTGCTCTTCAGCTCTTGAAAGAGGTCTTTTGCAACAGATTCATCCAAAGCAATATTGCTTTTGCTGTCTTGAGTATTGCTTCCATTGGTGTTGATTGTAGAACCAAGTAATATGAAGTATTTGACAACTTCAATATTTTCTCCATCTATTGTGATGTTGCTTTTTGGTCCACTTGTGAGGGGTTTTGTTTTCTTTATATTGAGGTGTAATCTGTACTGCAGACTGTAGTCTTCAATCTTCATCAGTAAGTGTGCCAAGTCATTCTCACTTTCAGCAAGAAAAGTTGTGTCATCTGTGTATCACAGGTTGTTAATGATTCTTCCCCAAATCCTGATGCCACATTCTTCTTCATATAGTCCAGTTTTTTTGGATTATTTGCTCAGCATATAGATTGAATAAGTATGGTGAAAGGATACAACCCTGACACACCCACTTCTTGATTTTAAACCATGCAGTGTATTCTTGTTCAGTTTGAACAACAACCTCCTGGTCTATGTACAGGTTCCTCATGAGTATGGTTAAGTGTTCTGGAATTCCCATTCTTCTCAATGTTATCCACAATTTGTTATGATCCACATAACTGAATGCCTTTGCATAGTGTGCCGCAGACCAGCACAGTCACTGGGCTCGGTTCTATAACTCGAAGAAGATTATAGGTGAATAGGGAGTCGGCGAATTGGCTAACAGAAGACAAACAACTCAGAGGCTGCTTGCAACTGAGAGCGTT
>NW_006922647.1:198524-210495 GCF_000298275.1 Orycteropus afer afer
ATAGTGAATAAAATACAAGTAAATATCTTTCTGGTATTCTTTTCTTTGAGCCAACATCCATCTAACATCAACTATGACATCTTCCTTGTAGATGTATGGATATTATTCTATCACTGACAGCATTGTACTTCAGGATAGATCTTGAAACATTCTTTGTGATGATGAAAGCCACACCATTCTTTTTCAATTTGTCATTCCCAGCATAGTAAATCATATGGTTGTCTGATTCAAAATGACCAAAACCAATTCATTTCAACTCACTTATGCCTAGGATATAGATCTTTATGTGTTCCATTTAATTTTTGACAATATCCAATTTTCCTAGATTCATACTTTTTACATTCC
This sequence comes from Orycteropus afer afer, assembly GCF_000298275.1. Classification (NCBI taxonomy): domain Eukaryota; kingdom Metazoa; phylum Chordata; class Mammalia; order Tubulidentata; family Orycteropodidae; genus Orycteropus; species Orycteropus afer. The sequence goes on from NW_006922647.1 coordinate 198,870, forward strand.
ATGTTCTGATTATTAATGGATGTTTCCAGCTTTTTCTTCTCATTTTGAGTCATGCCACATCAGCAAATAGAGGTCTTGAAAGCTTTACTCCACCCAAATCATTAAAGTTGACTCTAATTTCAAGAGGCAGCTCTTCTCAGTCATATTTTGAGTGTCTTCCAACCTGAAGAGCTCATCTTCCAGCACTATATCAGAAATGTTTCAGGGCTATCCTTAATGTTTTCCAGTAATGTATCAGACACTGTTTCACTGCTATTCATAAGGTTTCCACTGACCAATTCTTTGAGAAGTGGATGGTCCCTTCCTTCTTCTAGGTCTTTCTTACTCTGAAGTCTCTGCTGAACCTGTCCACCATAGATGATCCTGCTGGTATTTGAAATACAATGATTGAATAGCCTCCAGTCTCACAGAAACCTGAAAGCCACCATCGTACAATAAACTGACAAATAAGTGGTAGATTTAATTAGTGAAAAATTTAATTATTTTGGCAGTCTATGCTATATTCAATATTCTTCACAAACACCATATTTCAAAGGCATCAATTCTTTTTTGGTTTTTCTTATTCATTGCACAGCTTCTGCATGCATATGAGGCTAGTGAAAATGCCATGGCTTGGATCAAGAGCACCTTAGCTTTCAAAAGTGGCATCTTTGCTTTTTAACACTATCAAGAGATCTTTTGCAGCAAATGTACTGAATGCAATATATCATTTGATTTATGGAATGCTGTTTTCATGAGCAGATCCAGCTCCTAGTGACCCCTCCTTGGGTTTCTGAGGTAGTATCACTGTGGAAGTAAATTGCCCAACCTTCATTCGAAGTAGTGACTGGTGGGTTTGAACCACCAGCCTTCTGTTTAGTAGTCAAATGACTTAGGCACTACAACACTAGAGCTCCTGAGAGTGAAAAATAAAGGCAATTTATTAAAATAGAGTGATCAGGGAAGGGTTCCCTAAGAAAGTGATGGTGAGATTTCGTAAAGAAGGAAATGGCTGTAATTTGGAAAAGAGAGGATGATGGTAAAGGAATTCAAGGCAGAGGATGCAGCATATGTAAACTCATTTTTCAGAACTTGCAGCTTCTGATGCTGACAAATTATTACAATGGAAGAACCCAGTGAGAAGGAGAGAATCCAACTCAAGGATTAGGAATATCTCGAATAATCCACAGCTTGTAAATTTTAGTAATGCATTTCATCTTCATTCTGGAGTAAATATAAGCCTTGGAAGTATTTTCATTACAACTGTTTAAGTGCCCAAAATCAAATCGCATTTGAAATAAAGAAAATATGTAATCATTCATATCCCTCTTTTTTTTTTTTTTTCCTTTCAGAGTAGGAGGCCAAAGCAGATAAAGAAATATCAGACAAACAAGTAAGAGAGTATTGCTGGTCTCCAGATTGGACATGGCAGTAGTTTAGAATAGGTTGTTGTTGATAATGATATGGAAAATATGAGGGTGATATGTATTGAATCGTGTCCTCTAAAATTATATATTATAAATCCTATCCTCTATGGCTGTGGTTTAATCCCATTTAGGAATGGGTTGTCTTTCTTATGTTAATTAAACAGGATTAGTATAAAGTGTGTCTTAAATCAATCTCTTCTTAAAAATAAAAGAGCAGAAGAACCAGAGATGGAAGAAAAGAAATGCATATGAAAAATCACCCAGGAGCAGAAGCACAGAGATAAGGAACTTCCTCCAGAGCCAACAAAGAGAGTAAGCCTTCCCCTACAGCAAGCACCCTGAATTCAGACTCCTGAGCTCCTCAACTTGAGAAAATAAATTTCTGTTTCTAAAAATAATAAATGGTGGTATTTCTGTTATAGCAGAACTAAGTAACTAAGATACAATTATCCCTAGAAATGGAGGTGCTACTCTAACAAATATCTACAATGTGGAAGCAGTTTTGGAATTGAGTAATGGGTAGAGGCTGGATGAGTTTTAAGGGGTCTGGTAGTAAAAGCCTGTTCTGTCTAAACAACTGCCTCTTGGTCTGTGTACAGGTTTCTCATAAGCAAGATTAAATATTCCAGAATTTCCACATTATCCATAATTTTTTATGATCCACACCATTGATTGCCTTTATATAGTCAATAAAACAGATAAACATCTTTGTATTTTCTGTCCTCAGCCAAGATCCGTCTGATATCAGCAACAATATCCCTCATTCTACATCTTCTGATCCAGCTTGAATTTCTGGCAGTTTACTGCTGATGTACTGCTGCAATCAATTTTCATTTATCTTCAGAACATTTTCCTTACCTGTGAAATTAATGGCATTGTTTGATAATTTCCACATTCCTTTGGATCACTATTCTTTGGAATGGGCACTAGTATGTATCTCTTCCAGTTGGTAGGTCAGGCAGCTCTCTTCCAAGTTCCTTGGCATAGACAAGTGAGTGCTTCCCACATTGAATCATTTGTTGAAACATATGAATTAGTATAACATGCAATATGCAAGTAACATAAATTTTCTTTCTGAAAATGAAAAGGACTTGAAGCACTTACTTTTGAAGATCAAAGACTACAGCGTTCTAGGTTTCAAAGAGTTGCATCTGGAACGAACCTGGTTGCAAGGTGTGAGGCTGCCATTAAGTTGAGGCAGAGGGATGGGGCAGCCCCCTAAAGCTGAGGCAGTGGAGCTGCCATGTCCAAGTACAGAAAAATGGAGAATGCCGGGACTGAGGAGGTAGGATCACCACTCAGATGAACTAGGAATACAGGGCTGCATAATGCAAGCAAGCAGATTTTCCATCCCACAGGGCCTGGAAGATGGAGCTGAAGTCCTGGGTTAAGGGGCCTCCACCCAGAATCCAGAGGACATGACCAACACCCAGGTTCTGGAAGACAGGGTAATTGTCTAGATGTTCTCAGAGAACAGAAAATTATTTTCAAGCCTTATGAGATAATGGAAATTGTTCTACTGAGTTTTGCACTTGCTTGGTACCTGTTATCCCTTCTTTCCCTCAAATTTCTCCCATTTGTAGGAAATGTCTAGCTTGTACATGTTCCACCACTGTACTTCAGGGATAGACAGTTTGTATTCCAGATTCCACAGGTTCACAGATGAAGAGGTATTTTGCCCCAGGATAGAATATATATGAAGTCTCACTTACATTTGATTTAGTAGATTGCCCAAACTTCCTTCCAAGAAGTGGCTGGTTGGTTTGAACAGCCAGGATTCTGATTAGCAGTCAAATGCCTTAGAGCTCTTGATTCAGAAGATGGGATTATGGGCTTGGAGTTTATTTAAGACTTTTAGGATGATATGATGAGGCAAATGAGTTTTGCAGGTGGCAAGGACATGAACTTTGGGAGGTCAAATGGTGGAATGCTATGGATTGAATTATGTCCCCAAAAAATATGTGTTAGACAAGTGAGCAGTTTTTATAGTGTTCTTGTCTCTTTCAATCAGTGTAACTGAGGTGTACTTTACATAAATTAAACAGATTGTGTACATTTTTGTGACTTTTTTCAAATGTAATACCACCACAAAATTCCTTTGTGCCAATTTGTAGTCAATCTCAGCATCATGCAACCTTGTTCTGATATCTGTCTTCACAATGCCTGTTTCAAAAACAGAAGAGAAGTTTATTATCTTACAGCAATAATTCATATGTAAAGAATCATGCAGTATTACTTTTTTGTATCTGCCTTCTTGTGCTCAACAAAATATTTCTGAAATTAATTCATGTCGCTATGTATGTCAGTGGTTGCTTATTGTTGACTATCTTTTCATTGCAGGAGTATTCTAAAATTTGTTAATCTATTTAGCTCTTCAGTTGCTTTAATAGTTTAAATTAGAAGTACCTGTATTTATATAATGCACTGCCTTTGAGATATTTCAATAATATCTCAATATTATTGACTCAATGACTGTGAGGTTTTTTTCTTTTTTTGAAAATATACCTTTTAATATTACCATTATATATAAAATATATAGCATGGTAGTTTTATTTCCACTTATTATATGAGGAATATATTTTTTCAAGGCTGCATTTTAGGGCCAATAACATAGCCCTCCATTTGAGTAAAAAAAAAAAAAAAAAAAAAAACCTTATATAGTAATAATGGGAAGCCATTATTAACATTTCCATATCAAACTACCAAATATTTTTGATTAAATTAATATAAAATACTCAAAGATTTTAAATGTGTATCAGGCTGGGACTGCAGCAGCAAAGTATCACAAAATGGGTAACTTAAAAGAAGAGAAATTTATTATCGTACAGTTGTGGAGGTTAAGAGTCCAAAATCAGGGTGTTGGTTGTATTGATTCCTTCTGAACGCTGAGGGAAATTCTGTTCCATAACCCTGCTAGTTCTGGTGATGGTTGGCAGTCCTTGGCATTAAAATCACTTTTCTCTCTTCACATGGTCATTTCTCTTATGTGTTTATGTTGCTTTTCCTTTATTTATAAGGACATCACTCATATTGGATGAAGACTCACCCTATTTCAGTATGACCTCGTTAATTGTTGTGGCAGTTAACAGTCAAACTTGTACACCACTCTGTTAAGTTTTACCTATTTGCCAAGGAATTGGTGCTAATTTTCCCTACCTTCCAGACCATGTGGTTTGTTTTTATTTCCTGAGAGATTTAGAAACCCATCTCTCTTTCATATCAATTTTAGAAATAATATATTTGTATTTAAAAAAAAATCACTGCCATTGAGTCGATTTGACTCATACCAACCCCTGCTTGGGTTTCCAAGGTGGTATATCTATGGAAGTAAATTGTCAAATCATCCTTATATCATCCTTATGAGGAGTGGCTGGTGAGTTTGAACCTCCAGACTTCTGGTTAGTAGTCAAACGCCGTAAGCACTACACCATCAGAGCTCTCATATTGGTATTAGAGGGAAAAAGAAAAACAATACCCATATGGAAAAAAAGATATCAAACTGGTAACTCATGGCCCTAGGTTCTGTTCAGAAGACTCTCAGGTGTTGTGTCTACGAAAGCTACACATTTATCATTGGACCAGACTCCGATATACAACCAAAAAAAAAGCAACCAATGCTTTTCTCTGATGAGGAAGTGACAAAAAGATCTTTGTTAATGACTCAGCAACTCTTACCAATTTCCCTATGTGAGTCTATTTTGTAATCTTTGGAAAATGAGAGATTGCTGTTCAATATGAAATCAGACCACTGACTCATCAGTCAATATCAATAATTTTGAAGAAGTGAGAAGGGGTTAGTGAATTCAAGTTTTGGCATAATTTCAAGGAATTATGAAAATTTACTATTTGTTGAAGCTAATACAATACTAATCCCCCTGTAACACGAGAAATAACAGGTTTTATGTATAATCTAAATAATGAAAGATTTAGCATAAAAGTATAACTCTTTCTTTATTATTTGCTGAAATATCTTCTATTTGTATCTTTGAGCTAAAAAATCAGAGAATTTCTATGGTAAAGGCCCTGTTACAAAGACAAAAGGAAGGGTAGATTTTTATATTCAGAAGGACAAACACCACACAGCATATGTGAGTGTGTTTATGTGTATGGTGTTAATCATTTGAGATTTATCTACTGTTCATGTCATATAACTTTACATACATTAGACTCCCAAAATGTTTATTTCTTTGCTTATGGGTTTTTATCAGTTTATTTTTCCCTTTTCCTCTGAGTGTAAATAGTGTTGGATACATAGAGTGTCCCCAGAAAAAATAAATAAATAAAACTTATAAATTACTGACATATTCTGACAAAGTATTACTAAGTTTTCTATATTCATTTTAATATTTTACACTACTTAATAATAAAAAGCAATTATAGATATCTGAAAAACAGAAAAAGTAGGAAGGAGAACAAGAATATCATTCATTGTTCAAACATTTTTGAATGGAAATTTTGAAATCACACTATTTATCATGTCTAATATTAAGGTTGTATAGTATTAAGGTGAAGAGCTCAAAATTCTTTAATCATACTATCTAAATATACCATGTTTATAAATTTTTATTTGTGTAAAGTTGCTCAAATTACATAGCTTCCCTCAAAATCTGTTCTCATAAGTATAAAGGGGAACTGTAATAATGCCCACCTCATAGAGTTTGTATGACAAGGAAACAAGAAATCACAAGGAGTGCTTAACGTCACTGGGACCAAAAAAGCATGTGAAAAATGCATGAAATTAATATCTTGATAATATTGGGAAGTCTGGATAATACTATGAAAAGATATAAAGAAGGGTCTGTGGCAGGATATTACTCATTTCCCTAAAAAAAAAAAAATGAATAAATAAATAAGCTCTTAGCTTGTTTTAGCATTTGTGTGAGAATACAATATATCTAAACATTAAGTATGATTGTAGTTTTGTTCAAAAGGAGCTCTGGTAGCGTAATGCCGAAGGCACTTGACTGCTAACTAGAAGGCTGGTGGTTCAAATCCACCAGCCACTCCTCAGAAGGAAGATGGGGCAATCTACTTCAGTAGTGATACTGCCTCAGAAACCCTAAGAGGGGTCGCTATGAGTCAGGTTCTACTCAATGGCCCATAACAACAAAAACAACATAGTTTTGTTCAAAGAGTAGCGGAATCTTCAGAATACATTTAAGTTTAGGAATTCAAACTGCAAATGCTATAAAGTACAGCAGAAATGGAAGATAGTCATAGAAAATATTCAGACAAGAAATGCATATAAGAAAGTAAGGAAACTGTGTTATTAAAACCCTGAATTCCATTCCCCACTACACCCTACCCTGGTTAGCATTCTCTCTCTGTCTTTTTCTTCATCTGCATGAAACTCACTGATTTGTACTTAGCTGCATTTTACATTTTAAAGGTCATGGCTGTTGAACCTGCTTAATTGTGCAAGGGTAATTTGTTAATTTTTCAAATTTGTTGGAAATATAAAAGTCATGTTAGGCACCAGACCTTATCCAGAAGCCTGAAGACATCCATATGCAAATCACATTCTGCAAGACTTTCTCAGGTTGATAGCAAGGAGGTTTTGTATTTTGTATGCCAAAAATCTGTTGCAGAGGATCTTTCAGGAATTTTCAGAAGGTACACCTGAAGTCATCATAGATCACTGATTCTCAACCTGCATCATGCATTTTAGTCACTAGGGAGCTGTAAATACCCTCATGCTTAAATCCCATCCACAGAGATTTTAAGCTAATCAGACTGGAATGTATTCTGAAAAATAAGATTTTAAAATACCCCTAGCAGATGCTAATTTACCAGCAAGGTTGCATACCACTGAGATATTTAACCTGGGAACAAAGGATACTCTAAACGTACACCTGTTTGCTCTCCTCATATTCCTGCTTTTAGACATCTTGATCCCTTGCCTGTTGTTGTTGTTCTTATGTGCCATGGAGTCGGACCTGACTCAAAGCAACCCCTCCTTGGGTTTCCGAGGCAGTATCACTACAGAAGTAGGATTGCCCAACCTTCCTTCTGAGGAGTGGCTGGTGGGTTTGAACTGCCAGCCTTCTGGTTAGCAGTCAAGTGCCTTAGACACTATACTACCAGAGCTCCCTTGCCTAGTAGCCCAGATATCGATTATCAGTATTAGCTCTCTTTTCACCAGTTTGTTATTAGCTAATCAGTTCATTCCTTCCACAATCTACCACTTATCTAGCTATGTTTTCTCCATGCAAGTACCATAAACATATGCAATGTTTTTATGTCCATGAAATGTTCAGAGCAGTTTTGAGGATAACAATGAAGGCATAGGTTTAAAGTACTTATGCAAAGTACTTATGGAACTTTTGGGTTTTTTTCAGGGGGGTGGGCAGAGGAGTAAGCCTTGATGCCTTGTGTATACATCACAGAAGACATGACATTTATGAGCAATGCACATTTCCTAAAAGTATAAAGCACTCACTTTATTTTGCAGATCAGTAAGAATATGTGCATAAATGTGTGTGTGTGTGTGTGTGTGTGTGTGTGTCAGCTCTGGTGGCGTAGTGCCTAAGACATATGACTGCTTAACCAGAAGGATGGCAGTTCAAACCCACCAGCCACTCCTTGGAAGGAAGATTGGGCAATCTACTCTCGTAGAGATACCACCTCAGAAACCCAAGCAGGGGTCACTATGAGTTGGGATCAACTTGATGGCGGTGAATTGGTTTTGTGTATATATATATACACATACACACACACACACATATATGTACATATATGTGTGTGTGTGTGTGTGTGTAAATATTAAAGTATATCACTGATCTCATAAATAGCAGTGTGTTAGTTGATACTATGTGACTTTTTAACACTATTACATTGACTGATATCCAGTATGGTTTGGAACTTTATGCTAATAAATTTTCATTCACTCATCTTCCTTGATAAATATTGAATGAGAACATTACTTGCAGAACTTGATTCCCTAGGATGTATCTTTGAAGTTTTTTTCAAAGGCATTTGCAGAAATCTGAAGAGAATATTAAATAATATCCATTTTTTTAAAGTACTTTTTTGGTGGAAATTTTATTGCTTATAATTCTAATATGCCATATCTATAGTAAATTTAACTGTTAAAATCCTACTACTGTCACATGAGAATATCTATAGGATCCCATTTAATTTTAAAACATTGTATTAGAATTGGTAGGGTATGCCTACCAGTAGTATTGTCTTCTTTGGTTTCCAAAATCTAACAGATTCCAATTTTGTAAAGGTGTTTCAGATTAATGATTGCTTACACTTAACCTAGGCATGGGGTGGAAATAAGCTTACATTCTTTCATGATCAATTAACCAAGTCTTAGTTTTATCAATGCTAATGGCATTTTTCTTTCTTTTTTCTCTTTTTTTCTTTTTTTTTTAGCTTTGGATATAGAAATCATTGATTCACTTTCCCTCTGTTTCTTTTCTCTGATATATATTATTAACTATATAAATTTTACAGCTTTATAATATGTGGAAAACAGATTTTTAATGGGATATTTCCCCCCTCTCCAGAGCTTATCTATCAATCTATTATTGAATTTGCATCTTGAAGCCTCTAGGAAGTCAATATAAATGCTTAGGCAAGAAAAGCACTGACCACATCAGAATTTTTGAAAGACTTATCCAGTGGATAAGTAGAGGGAAGGATCAAAGTGAAAAAATCTGGAGGCAAGGGAGGTATTGCTATATTCTGCCTGAGCAGTAAGGAAACAGTGGCAATGGAAAGGAGAGGAAAGAATGGATTTGTGAAATAAAACTGTGATAAAATTGGCTGAAATTCTGTGAATATGTGGAGGCAGCTAAAAACAAAACAAAACAAAACAAAACAAGAAGATGGTTCTGTTAAGAAATATGGATTACAGAGAAGGGCATGTAGTTCAAGGGAGCTTCTGTTTTTAAATAAGTTGGAAAAGGAACTATTGAAAGCACAAGTGACAGAGAGGTAAAAAGTAAGTACCATAGGAGACAGCAGAATTGTAGCTTTGAATCCAAGTAAAGCAGTTGAACACTGAGAGAAAGAGACATAACATTTGAGTTGAGAAATAACTTGTTAAGGAAGAATTTTCTAGAAGATCTAGATTTGAGGTAAATGAAAAGTAAGATATGAATTTTCAAAGTAAAAACTGGGTCTCTATGGATTTAGTAGGAGTCCTTGCACAAATGGTTAATCATTTAGTCATTAATTGAAAGGTAGGTGTGTCAAATCTACCAAGAGATGCTGTTGAAGAAATATCTAGAAATCTGTTTCCAAAAGATCAGACAACAAAAACCTTACAGAACCCAATTCTACTCTGAAACAGATGACTTCTCCATGAGTCTGTATTGTCTCAACTGCTTCTGGTTATATGAATTTAGAAAACCTTTTATTTCTTAAAGGCAAAGCTCTTAACACTTTGATATGCCCTCCACTCCATCACAAGCACTGTATAACTTTACAGCTCAAATCCCCCTATGACATTTCTGTTGAGTAGTTTTCTAACTTCTGCTTTATTTTCAAATCCAGAAAAACAAGTGTGAGAAGTACAGTTGTTCTGCAAAAGAGTAATTATCAGGGCAGATATAAAAATATAATCTTTATACCAAAATGTGATGCAGATTAAATTTTAAAAAAATTAATTTTTTAATAAAAAATTGATAAAAGGATATCAATAATAATAATGTAACTGTAACACTGTAAATTAAAATATAAACACATTCATCTTAGAATTACAAACACAATACATTATGGGATGAAGATCACCCGAAATTCACCAAATAACAAAGGTTGAAAAGAGCTTTGCAGTGCAGGTAGAAAAAAGTTAAACATGTGTTTCTGAGGCTTGGCTGATGTTGTTGATTCACTGCTCTGCTTCTAGGCTACATTAGTGAGGTCACCCTCTGAGGGGTAGTAAATTACACAGTATGGCTTTTCTAGCTGTATGTGTTTGTAAACTCTGTAGTGGAGTTTACACGAGCAACTGAGTAGCTCCTGATGTTTAGTTATCTTCCTGGGGTATTTCTGTTGAGAGTGTTAGGAAGAAATCTTCTTGGAAGTTCTCTCTCTATCAGGTGTATGGAATTCTGATGTTGGGATTGGTTAGTTTGGCCACTCTGCCAGGCTCAAAAAGGAGCCCTCCTAGAGGCAGAAGTGGTCTCTCTGACTGCTGGCTGAGAAAGATGTGCTGCTGAGAGAAACATGCTCCTGAGAGACACACACTGCTGAGAGAAAGAAACCAAGAGACATGCATTGCTGGGAGAGAAATGGAAAGAAACTTTTGGCTGAGAGATGGTGGGCTGAGAGAGATTGAGTGTTTTTCCTGAACTTGAGTTGTAGCCTTGTGATTCCCTAATAAACTCCATAATCTGTGAGTTCTGTGTGGCCACTGCAGTGAATTATCAAACCCAGCAGAGAGGTGGTGGGTGCTGTGGGAGGAAAGGTTGGTGTCAGGGTTGATGAAAAGGCTGGAGGGAGGCAGCATGTCTGGTCTCACAGGAATAGGTCTTGGGCAATTGATGGTAATTCTGTCTTCCTCTTTTTGAATTAGAGGAGGTCAGAAGACGCAGACTCCCTGCCCCTTTAGCACCCTCACAATATCAGACATGAGTCTTTTTGTTTATTCTTTTTAATCACTGTCTTGAAGAACTATGTCAGAATCTTCCATCAGATGCCTTTTTTTGACGTGATACTGAGGAATTCAACATTACAGAAAAGAACCTACAGTCAAGCAACATCATACATAAGAGCACAGAATTTGGAAGTTATGTTCAAATACTGTTTTCTGCTACTTCATCACTGGGAATACAAGCCTTTCTCCCAAAATCCATAACACCATTCACATCACAAAAGAAAATAATAATAAAATGACATAAATCCCAAGCATGGTAATTAAGGTTATGTGTCAACTTGGCTGAGCTTGGTTTTGAGTGGCTGGGCAGCAGGATGTAGTTGTTCCCCATGGTGAGACTGGCAATCAACTCCATGATGGAATCTACTGTGAGCTAAGTAGCTGCTGTAGGGATATGGTCTTCTTCCAGTACATAAAGAGAACTTTTAAGAAAGATCTCTGAGCTTTTGGCATGCTTGGATCCTGCATGTAGCTGAGTACCATGTTGTCTGCTGAACTTGGGACTCTTAATGCACTTGAATCAATGCTCTGCTGTGTGGTTTGGTAATATTGGGACTGTGCCTTTTTACTTGTCATCCCTGGATTTTCAGCCTCAGCACCCTGCAACTGCCTG
>NW_006922647.1:211230-216361 GCF_000298275.1 Orycteropus afer afer
TTGAACCACCAGCCTTCTGGTTAGCAATCAAGTGCCTTAGGCACTATGCTACCAGAGCTCCCAAGGACTATAGAAATATTAATATTATGCAGACTTCATGTAATAATATCATTAGTGATTCATTCATTGTGAAATATTAGCATATTATCATTAAATGTTAATAATATGAAAAACTGGGTATGAACTATATGGGAACTCTCCACACTATCTCTACAAATCCTATAAATGTAAAGTTCTTTTAAAATTTAAAATATGTGAGCACTTCCTAAAGAAGCTGGAAATAGAAATATCTTCTGATCCAGTGATACCTCTTCTAGATATACTACTCACTTATGAACTATCTTTTTATCTAACATTTCAAATTATGATAATAGTAAAAAATCCACTATTTGACTGTTTTGCACATTAATGATGTATATCTGGCAGTAACATATGCTGAGGTGTGAGAAAATGATTACTCTGGCTATGACAGTTAAGGTCAAGTGTCAGTTTGGCTGAACCATGACTCTCATGTTTGGCAGTTATGTAATGATGCAATTTGACAATGAAATACTGATGTAATTTGGCAGCTCTGTGATGATGTAGTCATCCTCCATTTTGTAACCTGATGTGGTCATCTTCCATTTTCACAAAGCATCAATTTTCACAAAACTGACCTGGTCTTTGAAAGCTAACCATGTCAATAAGTGAAGAGTGCATATACATCCAAGAGATATAAAAGTACTGACATGAATAGATACATGCACACCTCCATTCATTGGAATTCAGAAAATTATTTTCTCTTTTTTTTCTGCTATAATGGATTGATTTTTCACATGAGTGGCAAAATGAAACACCTACCTTAGAAAATACATCAGAAAATATTTATCTTAGATGTTATGACAGATTGTTCATTCCAAAGAAAACCACATGTCCTTCCTACAATGGGATTATTAGTCTAGTGGTGCAGTGGTTAAGCACTTGACTGCTAACTGATAAATAAGTTGTTTGAATCCACTGGTGGTTCCATAGGACACAGATGTAGCAGTCTGCTCTAGTCTTGGAATAAGTCCAAGCTGCACTGAAGCAATTGGCAAAAAACATGGCTTCTGAATTGACAGAATGCTCATTGAGATGATTCAACAAATGAGTGCAATGCTGGACGCACTTGTTCATTTATTCCAAGATTTGGAAGATAGTTACCTGGGCAACCAACTAGAAGAGATCCATATATGTACTCATTCTAAAGAAAGGTGACCCAATAGAATGCAGAAATTATATAGAGAAGTATTGCTAATTATGCACACAAGTAAAATTTTGCTGAAAGAAATTCAAAAACAGTTGGAGCAGTACATCAACAGGGAGCTGCCCAAAATTCAAGATGGATTCAGAACAAGACTTAGAACAAGGGATATTATTGCTGATTTCATATTGATCTTATCTGAAAGCAAAGAATACAAGAAAGAAATTTATATTTATTTTATCGACTATGTGAAGATATTCTACTGTGTGGTTCATAACAAATGAATTATGAACAGGATTATAAAGAATAGGAATTTCAAAACACTTAATTGTGCTCATGGGGAACCTGAGCATAGATGTGCATAGATGTAGAGACAGTCATTTGAAAAGAATGAAGGCAGATTACATGGTTAAATTCAGGAAAGGTTTGTGTCATGGCTGTATCCTTTCACCATACTTACTCAATGTGTATACTGAATATATAATCTGAGAAGGTCGAGTATATGGAAAAGTATGTGGCATCAGGACTGGAGGAAGACTTATTAATAATATGTGATATATACATGACACGACCTTGCTTGCTGGAAGTTAAGATAACTTGAAGCACTCACTGATAAGATCAAAGATTATAGCCTTCAATACGGATTATAAATCAACATAAAGAAAACTAAAACACTCACAACTGGGCCAATAAGCAACATCATGATAAATGGAGAAAAGGTTGAACTTGTCAGGAATTTCATTTTACTTTGATTCACAATCAATGCCCATGGAAGTAGCAGTCAAGAAATAAAGAGGTTGCAAAATATCTCTTTAAAGTGTTAAAGAGCAAAGATGTCACTGTAAAGACTAAGGTGCCCTTGATCCAAGCTATTGTAATTTCAATAACCTCACATGTATGTGAAAGCTGGACAATGAATACCAAAGACTTAATGGGAATCAATGCATTTGAATTGTGGTATTGGTGAAGAATATTGAAAATACCGTGTACTGCCAGAAGACCTAAAAAATTTATTTTTAAAGAAGTACAGCCAGAATGCTCCTTAAAGACAAGAATGGCGAGGCTTTGACTCTCTTACTTTGGTCATGTTATCAGAAAGGACTAGTTCATGAAGAGGATATCATGTTTGGTGAAGCAGAGGGTGGGTGAAAAAGGGGAAAATACTCGATGAAATAGATTAACACAGTGGCTGAGACGATGGGTTCAAGCACAGCAAGGATTGTGAGTATGGCACAGGAATGGGCAGTGTTTTATTCTGTTTTACGTAGGGTTGTTGTGAGTCAGGTCCCACTCTATGACAAATGACAGCAATAGCAAGTGTTCAGAAAAGAGGAACAGTTTCAGTAAATGATATAACATATACAATTTTGCAACAGTAACAACAACCAATGAATATGCATGTGGTTATGTAGGTAGATATTTATATGTGCATAAAAAGGCACACGTGAATAAATGCATGTGCATGTATAGCTGTATCTGTAACCCACCCACTGCCATTAAACTGATTCTGACTCTTAGCAACACTTCCAAGGCTGTAAATCTTTACAGAAGTAAATTGTCTCATCTTCCTCCCATGGAGCAGCTAGTGGGTTTGAATCACCAGTTTTCTGGTTAGCAGTCAACTGCCTTACCCACTGGCCATCAAAGCTCTTTAGTATATCTGTAGGCATATTTATATACACATTTGTGTGTACTGCATACGTGTATACACACACACACACACACACATGTATTTGGGAGCTTTGATGGCGTAGTGCCTAAGGCATTTGACTGCTAACCAGAAGGCTGGTGATTCAAATCCACAAGCCACTCCTCAGAAGGAAAATGGAGCAATCTACTTCCTTAGTGATACCACCTCGGAAATCAAGAAGGGGTACTATGAGTTGCATCCAACTTGAAGAGAGTGAGTTTGATATATATATTTAGTGAAGAACATAGAATACACAGTTAGGATGGCTTCCTAAACATATCCAAACAATTCACAAAATTGGTTTATTGGGTTAAAAGACTTAGGACCACAGTGTCAGGGAATAACTAAGTCAAGTGGTTTAACATAGTTCATACAGATAATGTCCTACACCTAGTTTGGTGAGTAGCATCTGGGGTCTTACATCTTATAAGCATCCACCTAAGAGACAAATATTGGTCTCTATTGATATAGAGCAAAAGATAATGAAGAAAACCAAAGGCTCAGATAAGAAATTACTCCATAGGACTAATAACTGACAAGAACTATGGCTTCTTCTAACCTGAGATCAGACACACTAGATGGTGCCCACCTACCACTACCAATCATTCTGGCCACAGACATGATAGAAGAAAGGGCCAAGAGAAAATGGGAGAAAAATTAAAAACAAAATTAAAATTCCTAAAAAGTTTAGGCATACTGGACCAGAGGAACTAGAGGACCAGAGACTAGAGGAACCCCAACACTATTGCACTAAGGTAAACTTTCAGTATGGCACTGAATCTATTTCAGAAGGTCACCTTTCAGGCAAACAATAGGTTGACCTACAAACAGTATTACCCATAAGGAATATGCTCCCTTAAACAATCAATTATATGAAACCAAACAGTCAATATTTACTCATAAGCAAAGAGGATATGGGAAGGAGGAGAAGAGTAGCTATATCAATGGATAAAACAAATGGAATGTGAATAAATGAGAATTCTAAAAATATTGTGAAAATTGTAACTAATGTCATATAAAAATTTACGTAAAAATTGTTCAATGGAAACCTAATTTCTTGTGTGAACTTTCACCTAAACAAAATAAAATATTACTTAAAAAAGAAAAAGAAAGGTCTGAGCAGGGACATCAGAAGTTACACACTTGGTGAGAAATAGAGTTATTGGAATTATTTGAGCCAAGTTTCTAAAGAGTTAAATAAATGACCTAACAGTAAATATTAAAAGAAAAAAAAAAAAGTTTAGTAAAGAGATCATCCCAGAGAAAACTCAGCTGCTGACATGAGATACATCATATGATAATCATTGAGGAAGACATTACTTTACAGAAAGAAATGAGAAGACTTTTTGGAAGGTAGAAGAGAAAATGTAGAATCATATTACAGCTGAGTATCCCAAATCCCTAGAACTTCACAGAGTGGATGCTTAATGTGTGCTAATTTATATTGGCCCTCGTAATATAAACTGCCACTTTTGACATTCTTCTTATAACAATGAAAAGAAAAAAAATTCATTTCTCCTTGATTTGATATTTAATCATAATCATCTTATCCTCTTTACAAGTCTATTCTGAATAAAAATTCAAAGAAAAAAACAATACCAAGTACTAATGTGTACTATCTTTAGTGGATTGAATGGTGAGTAAGATAAGGTATTTTTTCCTGTAGGAGCTTCCAGTTTCTCATAGAGGCTGATATCAAGAAGGTTGATGATCATCACAATATTAGCTATGCTAACTGAAAACAAGTTATCTCCCTAAATCTCCCACCTTAGTATCCCAACTTCTGTTTTATAGACAGACATATAAATGGAAAGGAAGACGGATAGAAGAGAAAGAAGAAAATAAAGGTAGATAGGTGATAGATACATATATAGTTAGATACATGCATATCTAGATACATGGATAACCAAGACCAAACCCAATGCCATCAAGTCCTTTTCAAGTCATAGTGATCTTTTAGAATAGAGTAGAACTTGCCCCATAGGGATTTCAAGGCTATATATCTTAACAGAATCATACTACCTGTGATAGTTGAAGATGTGTCAACTTGGCTGGACTCCAGTTGTGAGTGGTGGTTCCCATGATGGGTCACATGACTGAGTTCTGAGCGGCTGGTCTGCCCAGGGGGAGTTTCCCCAGGGGTGTGGCCTACCTGCAATGCTATCCCAGGGACAAGCTGGAAGAACGGCATTCCGGACTATATACTTCCTGGAGCGAGC
>NW_006922647.1:221310-222388 GCF_000298275.1 Orycteropus afer afer
TTTCAAACTGTCATTCCTGGCATAGTAGATCATATGGTTTTCTGATTCAAAATGGCCAAAACCAGTCCATTTCAGCTCACTAATGCCTAGTATATCAATCTTTATGTGTTCCATTTCATTTTTGACAACTTCCAATTTTCCTAGATTCATAGTTCATACATTCCATGTTCCAATTATTAATGGATGTTTGCCACTGTTTCTCCTCAATCTGAGTGATGCCACAACAGCAAATGGAGGTCTCAAAAGCTTTACCTTATACATATGAGTAAGGCTGATTTTACTTTGATAATGCAGCTCTTCACCAGTCCTACTTTGAGAGCTTTCTAAGCTAAGTGTCTCATCTTTCTCCTCTGTATTGGACAATGTTTCTGAACTATTTATAAAGCTGCTCAGTAATGTATCAGACAGTGTTTTTCAATTTTTCGTAAGGTTTTCCCTGGTCAATTCTTTGAGAAGTGGATGGCCTCCTCCTTCTTCCAAGTCTGTCTCACTCTGCAAGCCGGACTGATACCTGTGCAATAGGTGCACCCCACTGATTTGAAGCACCAGTCTTACAGCCTCAAGACTCACAGCAACATGTCACTACAGTAGGATAAACCGACAGACAAGTTTATCTCCCTTAGCTGTTGGAAACCTCCCCAACAGCCAGTGCCTGTAATTCAGACTTCTAACCTCCAGAAGATATCCAAGTAGCCCCAAGGACACTCCGGACCTGGAAGACTGAAAAGGTGCGACACTCCCTTGTTATTCTTATACCCCACACCCTCTTGGTGAATGGAGGTTCAGCCATTCCCCCACTCCCACCCACCTACTGGACCCACAGGAACTCCATTGCACTCTGTGTGCTTGGACAGAGCCTGGGTGCCCTGCCCTGCCCATCCCCTGATTTTTTTTTCTTTCTCTTTCTTTTTTCTGGTTTTTAGTTTGCTTGATTTTGTCTGTTTTGAAACTACTGATATTATTAATACTTTTGATCTTTTTCAGCTTTTTTCTTTTCCTTGTTCCTTGTTGCAAAATTTTTTTTTTCTTCTTTTTTTTCTCGTGGTTAACCCAGTTCCTTGTTTTCTCTTTGCATTTT
>NW_006922647.1:222488-225097 GCF_000298275.1 Orycteropus afer afer
TATATATATATACTTTGCTGGTTTTTGTGTTTCTCTAGAGAACCCAATCCAACACACTACCTTATCTTTCTTCCATGGAGCAGCTGGTGGGTTCAAACAGTAGACTTTTTGGTTAACGGTCAAATGCTTTAAGCAGTATGGCACCAGAGCTATGATAGATAGATGGATATACGGATAAAGGTATAGAGAGGTAGATAGTGGATGGATGGATAGATGGATGGATTGATAGATAGATAGATAGATACATGCATACATACATAAACAGCAGGAGCAATATTTAAATACAAAATGGTATACCCATTAAAACTCATTGTCATTGACTCAATCCTGACTCATAGTACCCTATAGGACAGAGTAGACCTGCCCCATAGTTTTCCAAGACTTTAATCATTGCAGAAGCCAATTGCTACATATTTATCTCACAGAGTGGCTAGTGGATTCAAGCTACCAACTTTTTACTTAGCACCCAAGCTCTTGAATGTTCCTTAGTAAAGAGAATGTTCTACACAAAATGTGTATACATATATGCACGTGGACAAAGACTGGATGGCACTACTACAAAACGAAAACAGCTATTACTAAAATAATAGAAGAGTTTTACATTTGATATCCTTTATTATTTTTGTAATACTTTTATACAATAAATTTTTTTTCTAGAAAGAAGTTAAGATTGTTTATTGAGTTTTCATATACAAAAGAAATAAAATTGCCCATTTATTTTTACTGTAAGTTAATTCTATTATTTATTTTACCATTTTTGCAGCTCTGGTTTTGCCTGGTGAGGTTATTTATCAATGCTAGTGTTTATTTATCCTCCTGAGTTTTTTTCAGTTTTGGGGTTTTGTTCTCTGGAGACACCTGTATTTAGGGATGACGAGAAAGGTAGAAGACTTTTGAGGACTAAGGTGCGCCTGACCCAAACCATGGTATTTTCAGTTGCCTCATATGCATGTGAAAGCTGGACAGTAAAAGAGGAAGATGGAAGAAAAGTTGATGATGTCTCTGAACTGTGGTGTTGGCAAAGAATACTGAAAACCATGCACTGCCAGAAGTCCCTCCTGGAAGAAGTGCAGCTGGAATGTTCCTTGGAAGCAAGAATGGCCAGGCTTCATCTCATTTACTTTGGTCATGTTGTCAGAGGGACTATTCCCTGGAGAAGGACGTCATGCTTGATAAAGTAGAGGATAAGAGAAAAAGGAGAAGACCCTCAACAAGTGGACTGACACGGTGGCTGCAATTATGGGCTCAAGTATAGCAAGGATTGTGAGGATGGCACATGGTTGGGAAGTGTTTCATTCTGTTCTGGGTCGCTATGAATCAAAGCCAACTGGATGGCAACTCACAACAATAACAAGAAAAGTAAGATGGTAAGAAAAGTGTTAGATGGTTATGTAATTTAGCTAGAATAAATAATGTTTTTTCACTTTTCCTAAGGTTTTGTTTTATTATTATTATTATTATTACTATTATTATTTTACTGTTTTTCTGTAACACATCTCTACCTAGGCATCTTTATATCCAAATGAATATCATCATTCTCTATCTAAATCTTTGTTTCCCTCCTGGATTTTTTTATTTCTGTTGAATCCACTATATTATACAATGTTTAACTTTTTTTCTCTCCAACATAGATTTTTGCACAAATTATGTAGATTTTACCTATTCCCATTACCACAGTGGACATTTTGGTACTTTAGTTCATCCCTTTGTTATTTCTTATCTGTTTCATTGTTACTGTTCTCAATCTTTTTCTTCACAGCCTCTGCAGCTTTCTTCACCCTGAGATTTTCTGTTCCATTTTTTCCCCACACACTGCTAAAACATTTCACTGGCACGAGCTTTAATCATGTTATACTCCTGCTCTGAAATCCTGAAGGGATTCCATGGAATTTTCAATTACTTACATGATGTGTAATTCAATTTATGTGCACCCTGCTTTCCCATGTAGCATTATCTTCCATTACTACATTATTCTACCCTATAACCAACCACAATGACTAACTTCTTGTTCCTGGATCGCATTGCTGATGTCTGTTGTTTCCATTACCTGGAATACTTTTTCTCTTTCTTGCTATTCAAAACTAGTAACCATACTCCCTGCCATTGAGTCACTTCTGACTCCTAGCAACTCTCCTCAGGTTTCCATGGCTATAGATCTTTACGGAAGCAGATTGCCCCTTCTTTCTTCTGGTTGATGGATTCAAGCTATAGACCTTTCGGTTAGCAGCCAAATGCCTTAACCACTACACCACCTGCTATAATCATTTAAAAATCTACCTCTCCTTAAATAATCATATCAAAGATATCACTTTCATTGATGTCCTTTATTATTATCCCAAATAGGTGTAATATATTCCCTTTAAATCCAAACAAAAATGCCTATACCCTTTTTTTACAATTTCAATTTGCTTTCCAGCATAATTATTCCTGTAAATAATTAGACTATGTATGTAAATGCTGAGCACAAGAATATACTTACTCATCTTTGTATCTACCAACAACATCAAACTCAATACTCGAGATTATTTTTTTTTCTTAAAAAAAAAAGGACAATCACAAAAATTTTAAAGAAATATTATATGATTGTTGTTGTTGTTAGGTGCTGTTGA
>NW_006922647.1:228987-235656 GCF_000298275.1 Orycteropus afer afer
GGAAGCAGGGAGAAGACAGAAAAGGCAAAGGGGACAGGAACAGATCGAGAAGTCAGCCTCAAGGATCCAGGTGCAGACAGGGAACCCAGGCCATGCCACACATGGAGCAAGTTGGGAAGGCAGGGAGAGGACAGAAAAGGCAAAGGGGATAGGAACAGATCGAGGAGTCAACCGCAGGGAGCCAGGTAAGGGTGGTTGGAGGGGTTTCCAACAGCTAAGAGAGACAAACTTGTCTGTCGGTTTGTCTTTTTATTACATGATTAGAAATTTTTTTATTATATGATTAGATTTTTATTATATGATTAGAAAAAATAAATTTTATAATAAGGTAATTTTCTAGAAATTCAGAGTAATGCTACAAAAAGAAAATGGAAGCAAAAGTCTACAGAATAAAATAAAGCATATAAAGACAACAAAGCATGACAGGTTTCTGTACTTTGTGGGAGTCCATAAGGAAGTTTAATTTGGATTAAAATTCATCACAATTCCTTGGTGAAGGAGGCAGAGAAACAACCTTTTCATGGTTCATGTGCTTCCTCTAGTGTGTTTGTGCAGATATTTATTTGCTGGTGATACCGTTCACTACTTTCTTTTAATTTAAAAATTGTCCAAACAAGAAATGACTTACTTAGGGAATATAAAACCAGTTGCGGCGAGTGGATTCAAACTCATGAGGACCCCATGGTGTCAGACTAGGACTTAGAACTGTGCTTCATAGGAGGTTCAATGGATGGCTATGGATAGTTCCTTCTAAGGTGCTTCTGGGTGAACTTTAACCTCCAACCTTTCTGATTAGCAACCAAGCATATTAACTATTTGCACCAGCAAGGGACTTTAACATCATGATACTAATTCACACTTAGAAATATAACTGTGCATGAAATAGAATGGTCCATGTAGCTAATGCATTCTTTCTTTTGAGTTAGCCTATTAAAATAATGTGGAAGAAAAATGAGGCAGTCTGCTATTGTAAAGATTTACAGCTTTGGAAACACAGAAGAGAGTTTATTAAAACAAAGGCATTAGTGAGTATGCATACTGTGAGAGCCAGAGAATTTGGAAAATCTCAACAGATCATGTCAAATTACACACACTTAAAGCATATATTTTATTGCTGAACTAGATCTGCCAAGAATTTAGACTTATTTCTATTGAAAGGTCTTGACCTACTCTTAACTGGGCAGAGTAGAAAAAAGTTGCCTTTTTTTTTTTTTTAATCTTTGAAATTCATAAGGAGGATTTGTTGCAAATTACAGGCTGACTTTTTAGTGAAGTATAAGTGTGAGTATAACGCTTCATGTATATTGACATGAAGTAACATAAATATTCTCTCTCTAATTGGAAAAATAAGTTGAGTACTTACTACGTCCTATTGAGTACTTACTATGGCCTAGGCACACTGGAGCGCTGGTGGTATAGTACCTAAGGCATATGACTGCTAACCAGAAGGTTGGTGATTCAAACCCACCAGTCACTTTGCAGAAGGAAGACTGAGCACTCTACTTCCATAAAGATTGACCACTTCATAAACCCAAAGAGTGTTGCTATGAGTCAGAATTGACTGGATGGCACTGAGCTTGGTATTTGGTTTTGGTAGGCAGTCTAGAGGTTAAAGCAATGAAAAGAATAGAAGAACTAATAACTGAGATAAAATCATTTGTTGTAAAATAATTTATTTTGAAATATAATTTCATTAAACATCGATTCAAATGTGAATATAAATGATGTGATTTAATTTCATAATCATGGATTCTGTAATACACATCACTCAATGTTTCTGATATTTAATAACATATACTTTACCTTCAGTCTTTGCTTGCAGTGCTACAATTATATTATGCTTTAGTTAATTATATATGTCTATTTGTTGAAACTGCTTTTATTTTTTAATCATGATTTTTCTTAATTTGTTTCCTCAATTTTTTTATGGACTGCTGCTGGAAACAAAGAGCCTTCTCAGGTTCAAAAAACATAAGAAGGAAATCCAAGTGCTACTATGTTTGACTCTTAAGATGGAAGATTAATTTTAAAACAGCTTAATGGCACTTGATGTGAAAATGTAAGTACTTTTATAAAGCTCATTTATGCCCTCATTAAATTTTCTATTCATATAGATTGTGTAGTGTCTCCACATGTTACCTTTAAGTGTGAGAAAGCAAACACTTTTGGATGTGAGATATGTAGGTGTCCCTTTCTGAGCTGTAACCTGGCTTTTAGGGATTTGTGAAGATGAGCCATCAAAAATGAGTGGGTGACAAGCAGACTCAGCAATCTGCTCGTTCCTCCATCTACTGCATGGAAACTTTGAACTATGAGAAAAGCAGTATGGGATTCTGTAGCATCCTCTCCAGCAAATTAAAAAAAAAAAAAAAACCTGTAACAGTGACATTTATTAAAGTAAGAGATATTTTGTTTTATCTTGAAATAATAATAGGAAAGTTTTTTTAACCTTTGAAACTGAATCCAGTTTCTTTTTTTACTTACTTAGCACATTTACCAGTTTTAATTTTAGGATCCTAGCAGATTCAAGATGAATCCAAGCAAATAATAATAATTGAATAGATACAGAACCAGAGGTTTGATACAGTTGATACTGAAGTTGAAAGAGTTTAGTGAAATTTTTGATGCTTGGAAAGAAACCAAGCTGCAGTTAAATGAAATGAGGTGTAGAACAAAAATAAAGTAGCCATTTCAGCCTGGTGTAATTTACTTGTGTAAGGGGAAGAGAACAAGAAGTCAAGTAAGAGGGAGCACTTATGCTGTGCTTTGAAATATGAATATGTCTTTTACACTGTGAGAAAATACACAGAGGCAGGAGATTTCAGGAATGTGCTCAATTTGTCTAAAATATAACCTAAGAAAGAGAGTTTGGATAGGTTGTAGAGGATCTGTGAATGCAAGCTAAGAAGTTTGAACTAAGAAGACAAAGAAATTTTTCAAAGGTTTGTATACAATTGAGTTGCATGGTTATAGCTTTGACTTTAGAGACAGGCACAGGTTCATGTTACCTGTGCAGTTGTGAGGACTATGCACTCAGTAGGGTCTATGCTTCTGCTGTTACTGTCTTGAGATTCTTTAAAATTTTATCTCTGAACATACAAAATCTAATGTGATAACAGTGCACATTTGTCATTAGAAGATAAATGCACACTATTCCTTTTTGTCCCTTTTGTAAGCCCCATGAGCACAGACTTCTGGTGCACCCAGGATTCAAGGAAGTATAAGAAGAATCATAATTGGAAACTGCCCCAGTTACCACCAAAAAAATAAATAAAATATCGAGGTTGAGGTCCACTTCAGCAGATACTTTTATCACATATTAAGAAAAATTAAGACCAATTCTACACAAATTCAAAAATGGAGAATTCATTTCTCAAGATCTTATTGTCTTGATGTCAAAAGCAGGTAAAAAACAGAACTAAAAAAATAAAAAAGAAAAAAAATTCAGGAAAGTATACCTCATGAATATGCAAAAAAACCCACACTATTAACACATATATTGAATAAATTCAACACTATATAGAGCGCAGATGGCAAAAGAGTTAAACATTCAACTGCTAACCAAAAGTTGAGGGTTCAAACTCATGAGTGGCTCCCTCAGAGAAAGACTTGGCAAACTCCTTCCATAAAGATTACAGCCAACAAGGTTCTACTCTGCCACATGAGGTCACTATGAGTCAAAAATATATTGAGTCACTCAATAGCACACAGCAATATATACAAGTTATCAATTCAATAATTTTTTTTTTCTCTTAACTTTATATGGTGATTTGAGTAAAAGCTGACAGAGCAAAATCAGTTTTCCACTCAACAATTAGTGCACACTTTGTTTCATGTCATTGACTGCAATCCCCTCAATGTAAAATCACTCATCCTACTTCCTCCCTATGTGTCTCCTATCCATTCCTCCTTTTTCCCTAACCCTTCCTGCCTTCTGAACTTTGTTCTTGGCAAATGCTGCCCTTTTAATCTCCTATGGTTGACTGTTCTAAGAAGTGCATGCCCCCCTAGTGTTACTGCTTATCTTGTAGACCTGTGTGTTATTTGGCTGAAAATTGAGCACTAGTGCAGTTCCAAGTCTGAATGGTGAAGAAAGGCCATAGTCTTGGGGATTACACGATCTCTATTTGAGCAGTAAGCCTGGTCTTTTTTATAATTTTAAGTATTGCTCTACTTTTTTTATTCTACTCTATCCAAGACTTTCTAAAGTGATCCCTTGTAAAGCAGTCTGTAACAGTAGTTGGGCCCATCTATTTTTTGGTCTCCATATGGTGGAGAGGTCCACATGGTCCATTTGTCCTTTGGACTAATTGCTTCCTTGTCTTTGAGTTTTTCACACTTTGCTCCAGATGGGAGGAAAACAATAGTTTCACCTTACATGGCTGCTCCTAGCTTTTAAGACCCAGTTGCTACTCATCAAAGAATGTAGAACATTTTCTTTGTGGTCTACCTTATGCCAACTGAAACTTGATGTCTCCTGAGACAATGCTCCTGAGGCTTCAGCATGCATTCTCTCAAGGTTTTTGGTTATAGCTAAAAAGTTTTCATATCTTTGCCACCTGTATGCTCTATTATATTCATGGATATATTTGCAGCATATTTAAATAGATATATAGAAACATCCTTTGTCAAACCAATACATATTCCTGGGTGCAGTCCCATTCTTCTTCCCATACCTGTTCAGCTTGTGTCTATCTATATTTTCACTTGTAGATTATTGTTATTACTATTAGTGCAGGATTGTGTATGTAATAATATTTATTTCTGTTGCCTTTAATTCTTGTACTCCTCCCAGTCTTCCTTTTCCTTCATCATTTGTTACTGATCTCACCCTTATTGTATATTACATTTCCCTTCACCTAAGTAAATAAGTGTCTACTTTCTAATTAGTAATTTACCCTCCTTTTCCCTCCAACCCCTGGTAACAATCAAAGAATGTGTTTTTGTGCAAAAATTTTTCTTGACTGTTTTAATAGTAGTCTTATACAATATTTGTCTTTTGTGATTGAATAATTTTACTCTGAATAATGTCCTCCAGGTTCATCCATGTTATGAGATATTTCACCGATTTTCACAGATTCATTGTTATCTTTTAGTGTTATCCTTTAGTGTTGCATAATATTCCATTAAGCATATGTACCATAGTTTTTTTACACATTAATCCATTGATGGGCACTTAGGTTTTTCCCACCTTTTTATTATTGTGAATAGTGCTGCGATGAACATGGTTGTACAATGTGAATAAATATCTATTCTTGTCATGATTCTTATTTTGGTAGGATATATACCTACTAGCGAGATTTCTGGATCACATGGTATTTCTATTTCCAACTTTTAAAGGACGTGCCATACTGTTTTCCATAGTGGTCATACCATTTTACAATCCCACCAGTAGTGTATGTATCCAGTCTCTCCATACTCTTAACAGCATTTTTTTTTTTTTTAACTTTGCTATCAATGCTGGAGTAAGATGATATCTCATTGTTGTTTTGATCTTATTTGTTGCATATCTCTAATGGTTAATGATCATAAGCATTTCTTGTGTTTGATATCCACCTGGAAGTCTTTGGAGAACTTTTGTTTGGAGTCTTTTGTTCATGTCCTCTGTGCATTTTTCAATTGGATTATTTGACATTTTGTTGTTGACGTGTTGAAGTTGTCTGTAAATATTAAAGATTAGTCCCTAGTCCAATATATAATTGCCAAGATATTTTTTCCCAGTCTGTAGGTTCTCTTTTTACTCTTTTGGTAAAATCTTTCCATGCACATGCATGGCTGATATTTAGGAGATTCCAGAGACCTAGACATCTTCCGGTGTTTATGCATTTTTCGTTATGTTTGATAGTATATTTATGCCACGTATTAGGGTTCTTGAGTTTGGCCCTATTTTTTCCTTAATGTTTTTTATAGTTTTAAATAATATATGTAGGCCTTTGGTTCATCTTGAGTTTATGGTGTGAGATATGGGTATTTTTTCTGCAAATTTATATACAATTTTGGCAGAATCATTTGTTAAGGAGACTTTATCTTCCACATTTACTGAGCTTCGGCCCTTTGTCAAAATTAGCCATCCAGAGATTGATGGATTTACCTCTGGGATCTGAATTCTGTTCCTTTGGTCTATCTATTTGTTGTGGTACCATCACTAGTCTATTTTGACTAGCATGACTGTGTAGTAGATTTTGAGATCTGAAGTGTGAGGCCTCCTATATTGTTCAAAGACTGGGCAATCTACTTCCGTAGTGATACTGCCTCAGAAACCCAAGGAGGGGCTGCTATGAGTCTCAGATGACTCAACGGCACATAACAACAACAGCAACGTTAGTAGAGCTGTGCATATCCAGGGTCTCTTTCTTTTCCATATAAAGTTAGGGCTTAGTTTTTCCATCTATTTAAAGAATGATGATAGAATCTGTATTGGGATTGAATTATATATAAATAATATATAGATAAATTCAAATTTAATTATAAAATGCATACAAACAATATATTCAAGGAATTCAATTAAACAATATATGGGGCGGGGGTGGGGGTTCCGGCAAGATGGCAGACTAGGCAGAAGGATTGCGCAGACCCACTTCAACAAAGAAAAGGGAAACCAATTAACACAGACACAGAAGATAATCTTGGACCCCTGAGCCTTGAAGGAAAGGATGCAGAATTGGACTA
>NW_006922647.1:243586-249007 GCF_000298275.1 Orycteropus afer afer
AATTTACTCTGTAAATCTTCACCCAAATCCTAATTAAAAAAAAAAAAAAAAAAAAAACAACAATATATGAATAGAATTTTACCACACCATAAACAAAGAGGATTTATTTCAGGAATGTAAGTCTTGCTTATTTTTTAAAATCAAACAATATATTCCACCATATTAACAAGTTAAAGAAGACAAATCACATACCCATATAATTTGATAACTTTCAACACCTATTTATGGTACAAACCCTCAGAAAACTAGGAATAGATGGGAAACTCATCAACTTGATCAATAACATCTACAAAATCCTACTGCTAACATCATATTCAATAGCAAAAGATAAATGATTCCCCTTTGAGATAGGAAATGAAGCAAGGATGCCCACTTTTGCATACACACAATGTTACAAATTCTAGCCAACAAATAAAAGCAAAAAAAAAAAAAAAAATGGGAAATTAAAGGAATATCAATCAAAAGGAAAAATAAAAATGTCCTTTTGCAGATGAGATGCTTATCTATGTATAAAATCCTAAAGAATCTAGATTTATATAGATCTAGATATTAGAATTAATAAGTAAATTTTTATAGACTAGCAATGAACACCACAATTAAAAATACAATAGCAATGAAAATGTGGACACCAAACTTTAAAATACAATATAATTTGTCATTGTTCAAAAAATGATTTACTTGCTGGTTTAACAATACCTGTTAATAACTTGTATGCTGAAAATTACAAAATGCTGATGATAGAAATCAAAGATCTAAATAAATGGAGAAATAACTCGTATCATGAATTGGAAGACTCAATATTGTGAAGATGTAAAAACGTCCCAAAAAATGGAACAGAGCCATACATCACACCATACACAAAAGCAAACTCAAGCTGGATCAAAGACTTAAATGTAAAACCCAAAACTATAAAATCCATCAAAGATAAAATAGGGCAAATCTGGGAGCCCTAATTTATGGCATGAATAGAGTATCGAGCACAACCCAGAATGTGCAGAATATAGAAGAGAAACTAGAAGACTGGGACATTTTAAAAATTAAATTCTTATGTGCATCAAAAGACTCCATCAAAAGGGTAAAAAGAGAGCCTACAGATTGGGAGAAAATATTTGCCTATGAAATATCTGATAAAAGACTTACCTCCAAAATCTATAGAAAACTTCAACACCTCAATACTGAAAAGACAAATAATCCAATTCACAAATGGGCGAAAGACTTGAACAGACACTTCACCAAAGAAGATATGCAGGCAGCAAACAAACACATGAGAAATTGCTCACCATCATTACTCATTAGAGAGATGCAAATCAAAACAACAATGAGATATTATCTCACCCAAACAGTAATAGCAAAGTTCAACAGGTCAGAAAATAACAAATGCTGGTGAGGTTGTGGAGAGATTGGAACTCTTGTGAATGGCTGGAAGGATTGTAAAATGGTACAACCATTGTGGCAAACAGTATGGTATTTCCTTAAAAAACTGAAAATAGAAGTACCATTTGACCCAACAATTCCATTACTAGGAATATATCCTAAAGAGGGGAGAGCACACAAACAGACATATGTACACCTATGTTCATCACAGCACAATTCACCATAGCAAAGGGATAGAAACAACCTAAATACCCATCAATGGATGAGTGGATAACCAAATTATGGTATATGCACACAATGAAATACTATGCTACATTAAAGAACAATGAGGGATATGTGAATCATCTCACAATGGGGATGAACCTGGAGGACATTATGCTGAGTGAAATAAGTCAATCACAGAAATAAGTACTGTATGAGCCCATTACTGTAAAATGACAAAGAAGGGTTTGCTTGGGAGAGGAAATTCACTTTGTAGTTTATCGGGATGGGGGCAGGTAGGAGAGGGATTGATTACAGGCTATTTGGGGCCCATACTCTGACACAGGTATGGGGAGGGATATACTGAAAGGATCTGTGAAAACCATCATAATATTAGTAAATGAGAGGATATCGAATTGTGCACATAAGAGATAGATGACAGATGCTAATACCAATAAATGTGTCCACAATACTGCATTGCCATTAACACCAAACACCAGGATACAGATAAACACATAAACACCTGAGACGGTCAGATGGGGATCAGTGAACAGAAGTATACACTAGAGCAAGGATAGATTCAGCTGAGGCTAACCTTGTGCACTCACCAATGATACAAAATACCTGCAATCCTTACAGAAATAAGAGAAGACAGACACAGAGAAATCCCTCACAGACAACCAGACCTATGGGAGAGAGATCCAATAGCTCTACTGTCCAGGTAGATCTATGTGGGTCGTAGAGTCCAGGACTCTATAACCCACAGAGACCTGAATGAGAGCTAATAGGAATAATCCTGGTCTCTCTGTGTGTTTTGGTTACTTCGCACTTCTCTAACAGAAAATGCCACAGAGGGAATGGCTTTAACAAACAGGAATTTATTCTTTTACAGTTTTGGAGGCTAGAAGTCTGAGTTCAAAGTGTCAGGCTCTAGGACCTGGGCAAAAGCCCTTTTCAACTGTGGGCTTCAGCTTTGCCTTCTGCTGCTGGCCCACTAAAGCTGGAGGCATCTGTTCATTCAGGCAGCTGCTGGCTGCTGAGGCTGACAAACCCAAGGTAGACAACTTAACCATACAACTAAACCATATTACTGGGGGGGCACCAGACTCAATTGGCACAACAAAATACATAATAAATGCCTTGTTCCATGTCCTACATTGGTGAGCAGTGACTAGGGTCCTAAAATCTTTCAAGCAGCCATCTAAGATTCAGCAAATGGTCTCCTAGCATCAGAAGTGAAGAAGAGTGGAAAAAAACAAGAGTATTTGGAAGCAATCAGCCCTAGGATATGATGGCCCTTGAGACCAGAAGAACTAGATCGTGCCCAGCTACCAATGCCATGAACTCAGGAAAGGATCAAATCTGGAGATCCTGGATAGAGTGGGAGGGAAAACATAGAATAAAATCCAAAAACTCAATAATGACCAGAATTACTGGTCAGATGAAATCTGATGAGACCCCAATACTATGGCCCTGGAATACATTCTGCTCCTGGAATTAAACTTACCCCCAGGGGCTGGCTCTCAGCTCAGTAGTTAACAAGATGTACATGTAGACCACTCAATCCAAGATGATTCACCCACAGACTCTTTGGTAATACATCCTTTAGAGCAATAGACCATGGGGCACCAGAAGCCTAACATTCAAATTGAAGAAATGCAGGACAAACAGGAGTGCATAAATATGAGGGGCGTAGGGGGAGGGTTATCAGGGCAGGGAGGGGAGGAAACTGGGTTAGGGTTGGACATGGTAAATGGGGAGTGAAACTAAATGTACACATAACGTTGAATGCACAACAAGCTCTTAAAATTTTAAAAAAAAAAATCAGTTTCAACTCATAGGGACATTACGTACAACAGAACAAAACATTGCTTGGTCCTGTGTCATCCTCACAATCCTTGCTATATTTGAGTCTATTGTTGCACTTTGGCAATCAGTCTCCTCCCCTTTTTCAGTGACCCTCTATTTTCCCAAGTATGTTTTCATTCCCCAGGGACTGGTCCCTCTTGATAACATGACAAAATTATGCAAGACAAAGTCTGGTCATTCCCCCTTGTAAGGAACATTCAAGCTGTGTTTCTTCCAGGACTGATTTGCTCATCCTTCTGACAGTCCATATATTCAATATTCCTCACCAACACCACAATTTGAATGCATTAATCATTCCTTTGCCTTCCTTGTTCATTGTCCAGCTTTCACATGCATATGAGGATACTGAAAAGACAATGACTCGAGTCAGGTACACCTTAGTCTTCAAAGTGACATCTTTGTTCTAACTATTTAAAGAGATATTTTGCAGCAGACTTGCCCAGTGCAATATGCTGTTTCATTTCTTGACTGCTGCTTTCATGGGCATTTACCTAAACTAGCTGCATGTTACCTAAGTTAAAAGATAAGGTCTGGGGACTAAGACTCAGGGCCACATAGTCATGAGTCATACCCTGACCACCACATAGCCACGTGGTCAAGCCCCAGAACCAATCCTGTAACCCTTTCTAATCTGCAATTGTGTTTTATCATGATAATAATATTTTGTCCTGCTTCTGTAGTCCCACATTTAGTAGTGATAAATTGACCTGCTATTATATATAAATAGCCTTAGCTCTGTGAGTTAGCATACTCCATTTGGTTTATGTACTGTCTGCCTGCTGATAGTTTCCCTTATCTTAAATGATTGTTTTCTTCTGTAGAACATGTTTATGCTGAGCAATAGTCAATCTGTATACTGAGCAAATAATCCTAGAAGCTGGACTATATGAAGAAGAATGTGGCATCAGATTGGAGGAAGACTCATTGTGTCATCTGCAAAATGCAGATGACACAACATTACTTGCTGAAAGTAAAAATGACTTGAAGTATTTACTGATGAAGATCAAAGATTAAAGTCTTCAGTATAGCTTAGACCTCAACATAAAGAAAAAAAATTCCTCACAACAACGTTATGATAAATGGAGAAAAGATTGAAGTTGTCAATGATGTCATTTTACTTGAATCCACGATTAGCTCCCATGGAAACAGCTGTCAAGAATAAGAAGTTGTATTGTACTAGGCAAATCTGCGGCAAAAGACCTCCTTAAATTGTTAAGGAGCAAAGATGTGACTTTGAAGACTAAGGTGTGCCTAACTCAAGCCATAGTATTTTCAATTGCTTCATATGCGTATGAGAGCTGGACAATGAATAAGGAAGACTTAAGAAGAATTGATGCCTTTGAATTGTTGTGTTGCCAAAAAATACTGAAAATACCATAGACTGCCAAAGAACTAACAAATCTGTCCTGATAGAACTGTAGCCAGAATGATCCTTGGAAGTGAAAATGGCCACACTTGGTATTATCTACTTTCATCATGTCGTCAGAAGCGACCAGTCCCTGGAGTCGTGCTTGGTAAAGCAGAAGGTCAGCAAAAAGGAGAAGACTCATTGATATAGACTGACAGAATGGCTGCAAAGATGGGCTCAAGCATGGTTAGGATTTTGAAGACTGCACAGAACCTGGCAGTGTTTCATCCTGTTGGTCATAGGCTGGCTATGTGTTGTAGCCAACTCAATGGGACCAAACAACAGCAACAACAACAAACATGTTTGAATCGGGAGTCTTTTTCCCTCTAGCATAATTATAACCACTACATGCTAAGACATTACTCTATTCAGCATTTTATTTTTCATAGACTCTCTCTTTTGTGCCTCACAATGATCTTACCATGTCTTGTGAGGAAATGGATGCTTAGAGAGATTAAAAAGGTGCCTAAAGCCTACTATTAGAAAATGGTGGTGTTGAACACAGGGACTCTGTCTCCAGTGCCTCTTTACCTCGTCCCTGTGGTTATCATAAAATAGACCTTACATTT